>NC_050445.1:55284779-55398144 GCF_903995425.1 Onychomys torridus | reverse complement strand
TGTTGAAATGCTGTACCCTTGAGAAGCTTTCTGGATATTCTTAGTTTACTTTCATATTCTGTTCTGTTCCAGGGCTCTTGCTATGCAATAAGATATTTCCATTTGTCATCAAAATGTTCTCTGGGATATTTTGCTTTCCAGTTTGCTTTTTGCTTAATTTCATCCTATTACACATAGCTAAAAAAAGAAATTGACTATGTATTTTCATATCTGCATTCCATTTAGAACATATTGAGCATCTTTATATGTCTTCCAACAACTTATTCTTTTTGGATTTATGCTTTCTTCTGATTGAAAATTATCCAGTTACTTGTATTTTTCCCATATGGAAAGACAGGAGGAGACTAGCAGAGCTACGCATGATCTTTCGAGTTGTGAGAAGAGCCACCGCCATTTCTGTAGTCTAACAGATTGCTAACATTTTTTGTTTATCAAAGTGACAAGTTTTTGTATCTTTGCCACCTCTAGCTGTCCCTTATGCTTTCTATATTCATAGGACTTTATTACATGGTGATCTTGGGGAAGGAAATTTCTTGGTTCTAATAGTGATTTCTCCATCACTTAATCTTTTTAAACCCGTTTCTAATATTTCAAAAGTGTGATTTTTAAATTATGAAATTGTGTTATTTTAAAGTGCCAAGTTACTGAAGTACTCTAGAAAATAACCTTGAATATTTCAGAAAAACTTGTATGAAATAGCTCCTCAAACTACACAAATCTAAATAAAAATTATCTCAGCACAGCTCCCTCTGAAGTTTCAACTTTTACTGATATTATTGCTGTTTTAAAACAGTTTTTAGAATACATGGATTTGCATCTAGAACCTGGTTCTTTGTTTTAAATATACTCTTAGTAAACCCTCATTCTTACAGCATAGGACCTAATCAACAGCTAGAGAAGAAAGTCTGTATGATCTGATGAGCGAGTTTGATTATCTCACTGGAAGCCTAGGAAGACTATTTAAGAGAAGACTGGCAACAGATAATTGGTGCAATGTATTTGCATGCCCAAATTGGCTCTAAAAAACAACTTTAAAAATAACTCCCAGAAAGTTCTGAGCTGTCTCAGAGGCAATTTGTTGGTCCACATGTCTGTGGATCCTTTACTGATCACCATTTAAGACAGAGGTAAAGATGTACAACATAGGTTCTGATATACTACTGTAGTATGCTTTCCTCATAGGCCATTTTATTTCAAAGGAAATAAGAAGTCATAGGATGATTGTAAGTAGATGAGTAACATAAATTATATGTTTTGAATGTGTAACTCTGGATGGTAGATTAGGAAAGACTGAAAAGATAAAAGTGGAAGGTGGGCAGGTAGAAGTCTAGTGAGGAATCTATCATACAATACAAGTAAGAAGTGACTGTGGTTGGAACAAAGATAGAAAAATGGAAATTGTGATAAGGGAATGAAATCTGAATATATTTCAGACAACAGGAATTCTCAGTTTTCATCTAGATCCAAGATCGGATCACAACTAAGGGCCATTTTAACTCTCTGGGCTACTGGACTATATCTGAAGACATTTTTGGGTAGCCATAGAAGTATGCTATGGGGGTAGTGTATAGAGATGAAGCTTGATGACTAGCATCGCACATTGCACAGGACAATCCCCATAAACTGTCAGTCATTCTGAGGTTGAAAATCCACCTTCATGATACCCTGTGAACATCATCCCGTGAGTTTCCACCTATAACTTATAAAAGAACCAACTGTGAGAATTATGACACGAAGGTTAAACTATGATTCAAATGGCTATGGGAAAGGAAAAACTAGCAAAATCCGTCTTGCTGGGAGACTCAACGTCTAAGTTAGACAGAAACCTCTCCTGTGGATCTACTCAAGGAATAATGAACAAAAATGTTCAGATCTGGCTTTACCTACCAAAGAGTCCAGAAGGAAGGCAATTGAAGACTTTGGCTTATACATCAGATGTCTAGCCACTATAAGAGCCACTGGAGGCTCTATTCATGAAAATTACTCCTGGGTCTTCTGCATATGAGAACAACACAAGAAACTATAAGAAATAAAGTGGAAATTTTGTTGTTTATAATATCAGGGCAACAAATGGACATGTTTGTAATTTTATGGGATAGATTTAGACTGTGCCAATTTAAAATTTCCCTGGTCTCACATAGAGAAGATATTTCAAGCTCTAGATATTTGCCAAGGAATTACAACAAGAAGCTCTACCTAGGTAGGCATCTTTTTGTTTTAGAAGCATTTGGCCTGAGAAAGTGATCATGAAACTTAGTTTTAGAAGACAGAACTACAGGGGTGAGGCTAGTATGCAAACAATATGGATATTTTTATTGACAATATGATAGACAGGACTTCTATCCTATCTGAATATGCAATGAAATCATCATGTTTGTTACTCATGTCTTTACTATTGTTCCAGTTAGTTTTTGTCAGTTTGATACCAACTATAGTCACCTTGGAAGAATTAACCTCAAATGGGAGGATTTTCTTCCTCAGGTTGGCCTATAGACAAGTCTCCTGGGGCATTTTCTTGATTAATGACTGATGCGGAAGGGCCCAGCACACTGTAGGAAGTGCCACCCTTGGGCAGGTTGTTCTGTATAAGTGAGCAAACTGAGCAAGAGATGGAGAGCAAGACAGTAGGTCTTTGGTCTCTACTTCAGTTCCTGCCTCCAAGTCTCTGCTTTGAGTTCCTGCCTTGTCTTCCCTTTGTGATGGACCATAGCTTAAAAATGAGAAAAGAAAGCCTTTCCTCCCTAAGTTGGTTTTGATCAGTCTTTTATCACAGCAGCAGAGAAACAAATCAGAACAGTTATTGGAGTTCCCATATTTACAAAGGTTCAAGTGGAACCTAGTAGACATAAGGCTACTACAAACCTGAAAAACAACCTTTTTTACTTGGCACTGGCTTTTATCCTGTACATTATTTTAATGTGTTTGCCATTTTCTTAGAAGAAGTTCTGACATGCTATGATTAAGTTATAAATCTTTTTAAAGGCATAGTCTTTTGTGTAGTTCATGTAACTGAAACTGGATAACAGCTACAGCCATTCAGAAATAAATTAAATCCTTCAAAATAGACTTTTAAGGGGCACTTGACTATTTTACCACATTAACCCTCTCTAATTGCATGCTACCAAAGTCAAATGATAAGTGATGGATACTGTAGACAAAATTCTAAACAGTCTTATTAAATAAGAAACGCAGAGCCAAATAAAGAGGTAATAGCCAAAGAGATCAGAGCAAATAGCCATGACTAGACTTAGCTTACCACCATGCTCTTCACGACTGTCCAGGCTGCCAGCTGTCTCTGCCTACTCTTGCAAGACTCCCAAAAGTTGCTTGCATCCTTCTCCAGTTTCACAGGTAATATTTTTGTTTGTTTTTCGACACTGGGTTTCTCTGTGTAGCTTTGTGCCTTTCCTGGAACTGATGGCCCAGGCTGGCCTCAAACTCACAGAGATCTACCTGCCTCTGCCTCCCGACTGCTGGGATTAAAGGTGTACACCACCACCGCCCGGCCTCAGGTAATATTATATCCTTCCGAGGTCTTTGATGTAGTTGAAGACTAGATAGTTATAATTTCCTTAGTTATGACAAAAGATAAGTTAGATATGAAACCTTAGACTCACAAATATAGGATAGATAGGATATCTTCTTTAATTTTGGCAAATACAAATAGGTATTTTAACTATAATTCTTGCTTGATAATTGTTTTGTTATACATAATTTTACTATGTTAAAGTTAAAACCTTACTTTTTGAAAAAAAGAAAAGGGGAAGTACAGTGGATATCGCTTTGTATGCTGTGAATGTGTTGCTCTGATTGGTTAATAAATAAAGTGCTGATTGGCCAGTAGCCAGGCAGGAAGTATAGTATAAGCAGGAAAAGCAAAGAGGAGAATTCTGCGGATAGGAAGGCTGAGTCAGGAGATGCCAGCCCCCTGTTGAGGGAGCAGCATGTAAAGCACATGGATAAAGCTACAAAACACATGGTGACATATAGATTAACAGAAATGGGCTGAGTTTAAATGCAAGAGCTAGTCAGTGGTCAGCCTGAGCTAATGGCTGAGCAGTTTTAATCGATATAAGCTTCAGAGTGATTATTTTATAAGCAGCTGCATAATCTGTGGAGCTGGGCAGGACCAGAAAAAAACTTCAGCTACAGGATGCCCTATTGTTCTCATTTATAATTTTGCTAGTAAAGTTAATCCTTCAATAGCTTTGGTTATTTTTCTTTGCATCCTAAATCCCAAGAATTAGCACAATCATATGCAAACTCTAACCTAGATTTTTTTAAATTAGGACATAAATTAAGCTTCCTCTGATAATTTAGACTGATATTTAAGTTTTCATTCTTCAATATAAAAATAAACAGAAAGGCTGTAGAGATGCTAAGTAGTTAAGAGCAAGCACTGCTCTTGTGGAATACCTGGATTTAGTTCTCAGCATCCAAATAGTAATTCACAACTTTTGTAACCCCAGAACATCTTCCACCCTCTTCTGGATCTGTGGGACCCAAGTCTACATATATTGCTATGTTGTACATGCATGCAGGCAGAACATGCATACACAGGAAAGAAAAGTATATCCTTTAAAAAGTAAATAAACCAACAAAGTTTTCCTTCAAGTACCCTTGTAAGTTGGCATTTTCACCATTCACACTAAAAACCTAGTCCTTACTCAAAGTTACAGTTACCCTCCACGTATTTTTACAGTCTAACCTGCAAAGTCCACCCAAACTAGAAAAACTCCTCTTTGTTGTTAATTGGTGGTTAAATATCAGCTGAGTCATTCATTTCCAATGGTTCGTTGAGTACAGAATGCCAAATTGACTTCAAAATACTGCTACAAATTAAAAACTCCACTAATAAGTCCAATTACCTTAGGTCAGAACCAAAGCCTGTTTGAGAAATTCGTTACCTAGATAGATGAATAGATTTTCAGTAGCATGAATTCTAGATGGTCATATTAATAAAATCAAACCTGAAGCCAGATGTTGGGGTGAATGCTGGAAGATCAGAGAAGCAGAACAAGCCACAGCTTCCTCACCTTGCCAGTTCCTCAGCTGATCCTGTTTCCTCAGACTGGAAGCTTCTGTGTCCTCATTCAAAATGGATCTCAACTGAACTGCTATTCAAAAGCTTAACAATTTAACCAGCCAAATGCTTCTAGTTTCTAGTCTTCATGCCTTGTATACCTTTCTGCTTTCTGCCCTCACTTCCTGGGATTAAAGGCTCACTTTTTGGGATTAAAAGCATGTGTCACCATGCCTGGCTGTCTCCAATGTGGCCATGAACTCACAGAGATCCAGAGAGATTTCTGCCTCTGGAATGCTAGGATTAAAGGCAAGAGTGTGAGAGTGCGAGAGGTGAGTGCCTGGGGTTATAGCCAGAGAGGCAACTGCCCCTGGGTCCCACCACTGGACACAGGCCACTCCTGGAGGACCTGACCAACTTGGCCCCAGTTTCCTGCCAATCAGTGGGCCCTGCAAGAAGGCTCCCCTTTTCCAAGACTGCAGGCAGACACTGCAGTCTCCACACCATGCCCCCACACCCATCTGCTGGAGACCACAGCCACTTCCTGAGACTCAGAGACCAGCCCCAAGCTTCCATCCTGCACTGGAACTCCCATCTGGACCAGAGACCAGAGGAACTGCTATCTGGACAAGAGGAGCTCCCATCTGGACAAAATAAGGAGACCCCATGGACTTCCCGAGAATCAGAGTCCAGCCCCCCAGTTCCTATCTGGCCAGCACTCTCATCTGGACCAGCATTCCCATCTGGCCCAGAGCTTCCATCTGGGCCAGAGAGAGGCTCCCTAAATCTGTGAACTCTCTCTGGACCAAGTACACTGATAAGACCAAGAACGAACACAAGAGGAGATGTGCAGACATCAAGGCAGAAGTACATACAACAAAATAAAGAGCAATACAGCATCACCAGAACCTAGCCCTTCTCCAACAGCTAGAACTGAACATCACAGAATGGAAGAAGAAGAAGAAAACAACCTTATAAGTAACATCATGAAGACCGCTAAGATTCTCTCAACAGGAGAGAGATTGTTCCCTGGGCTTCCTGGCATATCACATACTCCTATTTTTGCAAGAGTTTTGTGAAATGTCATTAATATCTTTACTTTTACTATCTGTTTCTTGGACATCACACTTCTCTTGGGAGACGATATATGATAAGCTGACAGAGCATGTTGGCACATCCACTCTTAATGTTAATCCTCTACTAGAAATCAAGCTCATTTTTTCCCCCAGGCTTTTGGCTGGGGATACCACTTTTGCAGCCATAGAAAATAATGCCATGTTTCACAGACAGTTGCAAAAGTAAACTTACTCCAATAACATTCTAGAAACTGGATTATTAAATTAAAAAAATGTAATCTAATAAGAGGCATGGTCCAGAAAGACATTTGTTAAATGCATTCATTAATAAAAACACATTTTCCTCACCCCAGAGACTTCATAAATGGTGGTATGGTCTCCGTCTAGCCTGCTGAAGTTATTTAATTCACAATGCAGTTGAAACTGGATGTTCTATAAATCAAATGCATTATGGAGTAAGAGGGCCTTTGGGGAGACTGAGTTTGGAGGCAGTGAGAGGAATAGCCTGGGAATCTGATTGCTACTATATAAATTGTTTGGAGACAATTGATTTTCAACTCAGGAATCAGGATGCCAAGACCTTAACTATGAGGTGTTCTAGGAAACTGGGAGACTGGAATAGAAAAAAGGAAGGACATGGAAGTGGAATTTTCTTAACAGGCTGTAAGTGACAGGAAATGCTTGCAAATTCAATTCTTTTATCAACTGTTGAGGGTGAAGAGATTCTCTTCTCCCACCCTGGCAAGTCACCAGGACGGACTTGCACTCTCCCTCCAAACTCTTCCAGAAATCTCTGGGTGATGGTGTAGGCCCAGAGCCCTCTGTGGAGCTCCTGCAGACCTGCATATCTTGCATGCAAGGCACAGACTGTCTTTTGTTCATAGTTATCTTTGCAAGGATGTTTGAAAGAGAGGAGATTTGGAAGATGCTGTCGCCCTCTGAGAAGTAGGAGTGTCAATAGCCCTGGAAAATAGAGACTGAGTAGTCACCAGACCTGGGGATGGGAACACACACTCAGGTAGTCACCAAACCTGGGCATGGGAACACACACTCAGCTACTCTTCATAATAACCCTTTGGGAACTGGGGCTCTGAGTTCAAGTATAAATACTCTGTTGCTAGTGCTATTTTTCTGAGCAATAAACTTTTGTCTTCTACAATTATCCACTAGAGTGAGGCAGGGTAACTTGTTCACATGAAGATTGACTTACTGCTTTTTAATAAAGGCAGCCCATTTTGATTCTGATTGTGATATAGGCCTTTACTACATTATAACACCTATTCCTTTATGAAAAACAGTTTGTTCACTTAAGTCCTAATTTATTTGGCATAGGTAACAAGATTTTTGTGAAAGAAAAACAGTCATTAAAAAAACAATAGGTTGGGAAGAATAAAAAATCCTAACAACAACAACAACAATCCAAATAATCCAACTTAAAAACAGAGTATTGTCCTGAACACTGAATAGATATATCTCCAAAGAACTACAAAAAGCCAACAAATATGGGATGAGGGAGAGCCTATTGTCTCTAGCTACCAAAGAAATACCAATTAAAACTTTGAGGAGATAGACTCTCTTCCTAGTTAGAATGGCTATTATTAACAAAACAAAAAAAGCAAATGCTAGTGAGGAGGTTGGGATAAAATATAAATTAGTGCAGGCATGGCAAACAGGTTGGAGGTTCCTCAAAGAATTAAAAATAGCTCTGCCTAATTTGATATAGTTAGCACACTTACAAAGATCCAGGGGGAAAATGAGCCAGCATAACAAAGAAAACTAGTCTCTTGCATTTATTGTATCACTAGTCCCAATAACTAATATCTGAAATCTAACTAGATTCCTTTCAATTGATGAATAAAAACATGTGTGTAGAGATATACAATAGTTCATTATTCATCCTTAAAAAATCTTGTCATTTGTAGCAAAATGGGCCATGATTGTAATAAGCCACACACAGACAGTCATCGACCATACTTTTTCTCTCATATGTGGAAACTAAAAATAAAAGCCAACAAGAACATTGGGTAGTGACTAGTAGATGTGAGGTAGGGGTAAGTTAAGGGAGGGTAAATATTTCTAGGCACAATTGTAGAGAAGGGACAAGTTCTGATATTTGGTAGCACAGTGGGGAGGCTATTTGTAATAACCTATTGTATATTTTATGAAGGTCTGGAGAAGAGCTTGAAGGCTCCAAATCCAAACCAGGGGGAAATGTTTTACTCACTGATTGCTGTAGGTATATATTCATATACCACACTGAATCTCATTAATTTGTAGAGTTAGTGTGTGTGTGTGTGTGTGTGTGTGTGTGTGTGTGTGTACTAGGAATTGAAAGCAGAGTTATACTCCCAATCCAATATACCATAGTTAGAAAATAATAAAATAGGGTGGAGATATGGCTCAGTGGTAAGAGTGCTGACTGCTCTTCCAAAGGACCCAGGTTCAATTCCCAGCACCCACATGGCAGATCACAACTGTCTGTAACTCCAATTTCAGGGGATCTAACACCCTCACCCAGGCATACTTTCAGGCAAACCACCAATGCGCATAAAAGAAAAATAATTAAATCATTTAAAAAAGAAAAGAATAAAATAGAAATACTATGTTGAATTAGGCATATAACGTAGAAAAGTCTATTAAATTTCCTACCAGTCTTTTAAATAAAGGTTGAAAATGAAGTGAGAATATTGATTTGATTTTTATGGCATGTAAAAAATGCTTTCAATATAATGATTTCATGCAAATAATTCTACTGTTTTAAATGTGGTTTATTGTTTTCAATTCCTGTATTTGCAGAAGGAAAAAAAAAAAACTCAGATTTTAAATTTGTGCAGTGACTTAAAGGACAACACAATGAATTTTCCTCTTGATCCAGCAGATCCTTTGAATTTGACCTGCCGTCAGGAGTTCATGGTTTCAACATCATTCCTGATGTTTATCCCTCGGTAGAGAAAGGCATAGTCCTGGTAAGTGTAGGCCAAGGTCCACCCTAGCTCAACTTTAAGTGTCAAACGTGCAAACAAAGCCTGTACTTTGTGCCTTTTAAATGGTTTAGAATTAACTTTGAATACATGTATATATGCATATTAGCTTTTCTTGTGAGATCTTGTATATTTGTACACTTTCACTTTTCTATCACATGGTTGATGTAGACCTTGAGAAATCTGTTTATGTTGAAACTAATTTCTCTGCAGATGTTCCAGCTTTTGGCACAGACAAGCTGCACAGGAAACACAACTGCAGCTCTGGTTTCCTGGAGACTAATCACGAAGCCTTAGTGCCTTCCACACAACAGCAGAGTTACGGATCATAGGTTAAACACTGAAGATCCATGTAAATGCATCACTCTTGAAGACCGTCTTACTTGTGAGATCTGTATTTTTTTTTATTATATTTGTGATTTAATTTTACACGTCAGCCATGGGTTCCCCTGTCCTCCCCCCTCCCGCCCCCGTCCCCACCTTCCCCCTATCCCCTCCCCTCCATTTCCATCTCCTCCAGGGCCAAGACTCCCCTGGGGATTCATTTAAACCTGATTGATTCAGTATAGGCAGCTCCAGTCCCCTCCTTCCAGGCTGAGCAAAGTGTCCCTGTGTAAGGTTCCAAATAGCCAGCTCATGCACTAAGGACAGCTCCCAGTCCCACAGTCTGGATGCTTCCCAAACAGTTCAAGCTATTCAATTGTCTCACTTATCCAGAGGGTCTGATCCAGCTGGGGGCTCCACAGCCTTTGGTTCATAATTCATGTGCTTCCATTTGTTTGGCTATTTGTCTCTGTGCCTCTCCAATCTTGGTCTCAAAAATTCAAGCTCTTACAGTCCCTTCTCTTTCTTGGCAATTGGCGTCCTGGAGCTCCACCTGGGGCCTGGCTGAGGATCTCTGCATCCACTTCCATCAGTTATTGGATGAGAGTTCCAGCATGACTGTTAGGGTGTTGGGCATCTGATAACCAGACTAGGTCAGATCAGGCTTTCTCTTGACCATTGCCAACAGTCTAAAGAGGATGTATTGTGGATTTCTGGGGACCTCTCCAGCACTCTGTATATTCCTGTCCTCATGTGGTCTTCATTTATCATGCTCTGGTATTCCTTGTTCTCCCTTTCTGTTCTAGATCCAGATGGGATCTCCTGTTCCCCTAAGCTTTCTTTCCCTCAAACCTTGCCCTTCATTACTCCCACTGTCATCCAAGTTGTTCATGTAGATTTCATCCATTTCTCTGTCATTGGGTGATCCCTTTGTCTTTCCTAGGGTCCCGTTTTCTAGGTAGCCTCCCTGGAGATGTGTAGGAGTCTAGTCATCTTTGTTTTGCATCTAGTATCCTCCTATGAGTGAGTACATACCATGTTTGTCCTTCTGAGTCTTCTAGATCCATCCATTTGCCTGCAAACCTCATGATGTCATTGTTTTTCTCTGCTGAGTAGTACTCCATTGTGTATATGTACCATATTTTCTTTATCCATTTTTCAGTTGAAGGACATCTAGGTTGTTTCCAGGTTCTGGCTATTACAAACAAAGCTGATATGAACATAGTTGAGCAAATGCCCTTGTGGTATGATTGAGCATGCCTTTGATATATACCCAAGAGTGCTACAGCTGGGTCTTGGGGGAGACGGATTCCTAATTTTCTAAGGAAGTGCCATGTTGATTTCCAAAGTGGCTGTACAAGCTTGCATTCCCACCAGCAGTGGAGGAGAGTTCCCCTTACTCCACATCCTCTCCAGCATAAGCTGTCCTCTGTGTTTTAGATCTTAGTCATTCTGACAGGGGTAAGGTGGTATCTCAGAGTCGTTTTGATTTGCATTTCCCAGATAATTAGGGATGTTGAGCAATTCCTTAAATGTCTTTCAGCCATTTGAACTTCCTCTGTTGAGAATTATCTATTTAGTTCTGTAGCCCATTTCTTAATTGGAGTGTTGGGCATTTTAATGTCTAATTTCTGGAGTTCTTTATATATTCTGCATATCAGCCCTCTGTCAGATGTGGGGTTGATGAAGACCTATTCCCATTCTGTAGGCTGTTGCTTTGTCTTGTTGACCATGTCCTTTGCTCTACAAAAGCTTCTCAGTTTCAGTAGGTCCCATTGATTGATTGTTTCTCTCAGTGTCTGCGCTACTGGTGTTACATTTAGAAAGTGATCTCTGGTGCCAATGCATTCAAGAGTACTTCCTACTTTCTCTACTATCAGGTTCAGAGTAGCTGGGTTTATGTTGAGGTCATTGATCCTCTTGAACTTAAGTTTTGTGCATGGTGACAGATATGGATCTATTTGCAGCCTTCTACACATTGACATCCAGTTATGCCAGCACCATTTGTTGAAGATGCTTTCTTTTTTCCATTGTGCATTTTTGGCTTCATTGTCAAAAATTATATGTTCACAGGTGTGCGGGTTAATGTCAGGGTCTTCAATTCGATTCCATTGGTCCACATGTTGGTTTTTATGCCAGTAGCAAGCTGTTTTTATTAAGGTAGTTCTATATTATAGCTTGGGGATTGTGATGCCTCCAGAGGTTGTTTTATTGTACAGGATTCTTTTGGCTCTCCTGGGTTTTTGGTTTTTCCATATGAAGTTGAGTATTATTCTTTCCAGATCTGTGAAAAATTGTGTTGGTAATTTGATGGGGATTGTGTTGAATCTGTAGATTGCTTTTGGTAAGATCACCATTTTTACTATGTTAATCCTGCCTATCCATGAGCATGGGAGATCTTTCTATTTTCTGACATCTTCTTCAATTTCTTTTTTCAGGGACTTAAAGTCCTTCACATGCTTATTAAATGTAACCCCAAGGTATTTTATATCATTTGTGGCTATTGTAAAGGGTGATGTATCTCTGATTTCCTTCTCAGCCTGTTTGTCTGTTGTATATAGGAGGGCTACTGATTTTTTTGAGTTGATCTTTTATCCTGCTATGTTGCTGAAGGTTTTTATAAGCTGTATCAGTTCCTTGGTTGAGTTTTTGGGGTCACTCATGTATACTATCATGTCATCTGCAAATAGGGAAAGCTTGACTTCTTCCTTTCCAGTTTGTATCCCCTTAATCTCTTTATGTTCTCTTATAGCTCTGGCTAGAACTTCAAGTACTATATTGAATAAGTAAGGGGAAAGGGGACAGCCTTGCCTTGTTTCTGATTTTAGTGGTATTGCTTTGAGTTTCTCTCCATTTAATTTGATGTTGGCTGTTGGCTTGCTGTAGATTGCCTTTATTATGTTTAGGTATGTTCTCTGTATTCCTGATTGCTCCAAGACCTTTATCATGAAGGGGTGTTGGATTTTGTCAAATGCCTTTTCTGCATCGAGTGAGATGATCATGTGGTTTTTTTCTTTGAGTTTGTTTATATGGTGTATTACATTGACGGACTTTTGTATGTTGAACCACCCTTGCATCCCTGGGATGAAGCTTACTTGATCATGGTGGATAATTGTTTTGATGTGTTCTTGGAGTCTGTTTGCCAGTATTTTATTGAGTACTTTTGCATCAGTGTTCATGAGGGAGATCGGTCTGTAGTTCTCTTTCTTTGTTGCATCTTTGTTTGGTTTAGGATTCAGGGTAATTGTAGCCTCATAGAGGGAGTTTGGTAATATTCCTTCTGCTTCTATTGTGTGGAACAATTTAAAGAGTATTGGTATGAAGTCTTCTTTGAAGATCTGGTAGAATTCTGCACTGAAACCATCAGGTCCAGGGCTTATTTTGGTTGGGAGACTTTTAATGACTGATTCTGTTTCCTTAGGGGTTATTGGACTATTTAAATGGTTTATCTGTTCTTGATTTAACTTAGGTGTGTGGTACCTATCCAGAAAATTATCCATTTATTTTAGATTATCCAGTTTTGTAGAGTAGAGGCTTTTGAAGTATGACCTGATGATTCTCTGGATTTTCTCATTATCTGTTGTTATGTCCCCCCTTTCATTACTATTTTGTTTATTTGGATGCTCTCTCTCTGTCTTTTGGTTAGTTTGAATAAGGGCTTGGCTATCTTGTTGATTTTGTCAAAGAACCAACTCTCTTTTTCATTAATTTTTTGTATTGTTCTCTTTGTTTCTATTTTATTGATTTCAGCTCTCAATTTGATAATTTCCTGGCATCTGTTCCTCCTGGGAGACTTTGCTTCTTCTTGTTGTAGAGCTTTCAGGTGTGCTGTTAAGTCACTAGTGTAAGATATCTCCAGCTTCTTTATGTGGGCATTCAGTGCTCTGAATTTCCCTCTTAGCACTGCTTTCATAGTATCCCATAAGTTTGGGTATGTGGAATATTCATTTTCATTGATCTCTAGGAAGTCTTTAATTTCTTTCTTTATTTCTTCCTTAACCCATTGGTGATTCAGTTGAGCATTATTCAGTTTCCATGAGATTGTAGCATTTCTGTAGTTGTTTTTTTTTTTTTTTTTTTTTTTTTTTGTTGAAATCTAACTTTAAACCATGGTGGTCTGATAGAACACAGGAGGTTATTCCAATTGTTTTGTATCTGTTGAGATTTGCTTTGTGGCCAAGTATGTGGTTGATTTTAGAGAAGGTTCCATGGGGTGCTGAGAAGAAGGTATATTCTTTTTTGTTTGGGTGGAATGTTCTGTAGATATCAATTAAGTCCATTTGAGCCGTAACATCAGTTAAGACCATTATTTCTCTGTTAAGTTTCAATTTGGTGATCTGTCTAGAGGTGAAAGTGGGGTGTTGAAGTCATCCACTATTAATGTGTGGGGTTTTATATGTGATTTAAGCTTTAGTAATGTTTCTTTTACATATGTGGGTGGCCTTGTGTTTGGGGCATAAATGTTCAGAATTGAGACTTCATCTTGGTGGATCTTTCCTGGGATGAGTATGTAATGTCCTTCATCATCTCTTTTGATTGATTTTAGTTTGAAGTGTATTTTGCTGAATATTAGGATGGCTACACCAGCTTGTTTCTTAAGACCATTTGATTGGAAAGTCTTTTCCCAGCCTTTTATTCTTAGGAGGTGTCTGTCTTTGAATTTGAGGTGTGTTTCTTGTATGCAGCAGAAAGATGGGTCCTGTTTTCCTATCCATTCTGTTAGTCTGTGTCTTTTTATAGCTGAATTAATTCCATTGATATTAAGGGGTATTAATGACCAGTGATTGTTCGTTCCTCTTGTTACTTTTATTTTTTGGTGGTAGTGTGTGTGTACTTCTCTTCTTTGGGGTTTACTGCTCTGGTGTTATCTATTGCCTGTGTTTTCATTTGTGTGTCTGCATTCCTTAGGTTGGAATTTTCCTTCTAATGCTTTCTGTAGGGCTGGGTTTGTGGATAAGTATTTTTTAAATCTGGTTTTGTCTTGGAAGGTCCTGTTCACTCCATCTATGATGATTGAAAGTTTTGTTGGGTTTATTAGTCTAGGCTGGCATCCATGATCTGTTAGTGTCTGCATTATATCTGTCCAGGTCCTTCTGGCTTTCAAAGTCTCCATCGAGAAATCGGGTGTTATTCTGATGGGTTTGCCTTTTAAGTCACTTGGCGTTTTTCCTTTGCTGCCCTTAATATTCTTTCTTTATTCTGTATGTTTAGTTGTTTAATTACTATGTGGCAAGGGGACTTTTTTTGGGGGGGTCTAGTCTGTTTGGTCTATAGGCTTCTTGTATCTTCATAGGCATTTCCTTCTTTAAGTTGGGAAAGGTTTCTTCTATGATCTTGTTAAATATATTTTCTGTGCCTTTGAGTTGGTATTCTTCTCCTTCCTCTATCCCTATTATTCATGGGTTTGGTCTTTTCATGGTGTCCCAAATTTCTTGGACATTTTGGGTCATGACTTTGTTGGTTTTAGTGTTTTCTTTGAGTGGTGAATCTATTTCTTCTACTGTAACTTCAACACCAGAGATCCTCTCTTCCATCTCTTTCATTCTGTTGGTTATACTTGCCTCTGAAGTTCCTGTTTGTTTACTCAGATTTTCTATTTCCAGCATTCCTTCTGCTAGTGTCTTCTTCATTTTTTCTGTTTCCCTCTTCAGGTCTTGGACTGTTTCCCTTGTCTGTTTCATTGCTTTTTCCTGATTTTCTTTCAGGGACTTATTGTTTCCTTCTGCTTTAATTGTCCTTTTCTCTATTTTTTTTTATAGCGTTCTTCCCCTTTTTTGTTTGTCTGTTCCTCTACTTTATTTTTGATTTCTTCTATATAAGGCTCTAGCCTATTCATGATGTTACTTGTAAGGTTGTTTCTTCTGTTTCTTCCATTCTGTGATGTTCAGGTCTAGCTTTTGGAGAAGGGCTAGGTTCTTGTGATGCTGTATTGTTCTTTCTTTTGTTGTATGTACTTCTTCCTTGAAGTCTGCCCATCTCCTTGTGTGTTTGTTCTTGGTCTTATCAGTGTACTTGGTCCAGACACAGCTGACAGATTTAGGGATCCTCTCTCTGCTCCAGATGGAAGCTCTGGGATGGATGGGAGCTCTGGTCCAGATGAAAGTGCTGGCTGGATAGGAGCTGGGGTGCTGGACTCTGAGCCTCAGGAAGTCCCTGGGGTCTCCTTATTTTGTCCAGATGGGAGCTCTTCTTATCCAGATGGGAGTCCGGGGCAGGATGGAATGCTGGACGCTGGTCTCTAAGTCTTGGGAAGTGGCTGGGGTCTCCAGCAGATGGGTATGGGAGCAAGGCGATGAGGTTGTAGTGTCCACCAGAGGGTCTCTCTGGTCCAGATGGTAGTTCCGGGGCAGATGGGAGCTGGGGGCTGGTCTCTGAGTCTCAGGAAGTGGCTGGGGTTTCGGGCAAATGGGTCTGGTGGCAAGGTATGGAGACTGCAGGGTCTGCCTGCAGTCTTGGAAAAGGGGAGCTTTCCCGCAGGGTCCGCTGATTGGCAGGAACCTGGGGCCAAGTTGGGCAGATCCTCCTGGCATGGCTGGTGCCCAGGGGTGGCGAGATCTGTATTTTATACATTTTATTTCAATCACTACAACAGAACTGCATTATATACTCTTTTCTTACAAAAATATAAAGAAATGTCTCACCAAAATAGCCATACTTTAACTAATTACAATTCTTTTAAAAAATCAAAAGATTACAGTGAATAACTTGCTCATATAGGATCTTTAAAAGATTTGATAGTTGAAGATGTAAGTTAATTTCCCCTTCATTTCATGGGATTGTCAGATAAATTAGAGTCATCTTTGATACCCAGAGGTTACAGAAAACAACTTAGAAAAAAAAAGTATGCCTTTGCTTAAGCTTTGGTGTTCAGGTCTGGTCCTATAAATTAAGTATGCATGCACAGGGCTGTGATAGCTATCACTCAATTTTTAGAATCGTTGACTAGCATATGCAAAACCACAGATTTAATACCTAGCATCAGACATACAAAGACACAGATGCACACACACACAGACATACACAGTCACAAACCATATACACATAATTATTAAATAGGAGGATAAGTCAAGACAATGCCTAACAATAATAAAGCCACATTCATTAATGATAAAATGGAAGGAATATTTTGTTATCAAATAAGTGCTAAATATTATACATTTGATAGCTCAGTAGTCTCAACTATCGTTATCTGTTATTTACAGACAAAGAAATTGAGTAACTTGCTCAGGCTCACATAGTTAATATGTAATGGAATTTTAACACAGTACACTTGACCCTCACAATTAGAAGATGGTAGCATATTTCAATGTAAATGGAAGCTCTCTTGTTTCAGCAATAGTGTGAATTTTTCTGCTCTGGTCCTTGAAATTATCTGGGAAATGAAATCTAAAGGAGATATTTGCATTTTCATTTCATCTATTCAACCTGGCACTAACCATGGGGGGAAAACAAATTATGCATATGCTGGGAATTGGCTTGTTAGAAAGCCATTAACTTTTAATTTTTAACTATCAAGATTTTAACCACTGATGTTAATAGGTTAAATCTATCACTTAAGAAAATTATAAATACTTCCTTTGGGAAGAAATCAATTCTAGGAAGCTAAGACTACAAATTCAGCTAGATGGTACACACTGTAGCTGCACTACTCAATTAAAACATACTATTGAAATGGGATGCTGGTCTTCCAAAGAGGAATCCATGCCCCTTGTGGTCTTTAGCCTAGGCATTGTGGAGACTGTTGCTGGTCCCTGCTAGCTGCTGGACATGGGTGTGAGAGCAGAATCTCAGGTTTTTCAGTTGTGTGACCTAACGAATATCGATCAGAAGATAGCATCTTTGTTCTTGGTCCTGCTTTCTCCATTCTCTCTGCACTTCTGCAAGATCGATAAACTCTCCAAACTGTGATGAATGTGTTCAGCTAATCTGAACTAGAGGTGGCTTTGCACAAAAGAAAACAATGTTTTTTTTGTGATGTGAATTATAAAGTCTCATCTGAAGGATGCTGACATATCTTCTTGTTGCTTCATACACTTGCTCCACAACCACAATAAGAAAGAAAAAAAAAATCAGAGGACTGAGGCCAAATAACTTGTTATAACTGACCCATCATAACTGTTTATACAGATGTTCCCCATTTAAACTATAGTCAAATTTTAACAGGAGACATATGAATAGCTTTACTACACTTCCTTTACTGTAAGTAAGTAGTCTAAGAAGTTACTAAAAATCATTTCTTTTCAGGGAATAAAGACTTTGTTTCCCAGAGATTCTACATTATTTCTTCATTTAGAAAAGCAAGAACCATATTGACTGGAGCCACAGAATACAGACAAATTGAACAAACTCTTAGATTAGCAAAGAGAAAGCTACATGGTGGTAACATTACAAATGACTTCCACCTAAGTCAAGATGTACCTGATTGTGCTCAACCTAAAATGCTAGATATCAGGTCTGTTCCTGATGTTGATGCTGTCAGAGGCTAATCCTAAACTTCACTTACTAGATGGATAGTTAAATTCATCTATGATATTCTGGGAAACTATTTGGGGAAATCAGGCTAGCAGTACTTAGGATTAGTTGTGGTGGTTACAACTCAAGATGAGTATTGTAATGTCAAGGTAAATATCCCTCCACTTCATCTGAATAAGGTTATCTGAAAAGTTCAAGTAAATATAAGGCAAAACCTCAATTTTCCTTTTGTTGAAATATTTTTAATTGAGAAATATTGAGAAATATAATTCTTTATAGTTTCAGCATGCAATTTTGATTAATATACTTTGTAAAAATGATTAAGTCAAACTAATTTAACATGTTCTCAATCTAATGAACTACTGTTTTATGATGAAAATATTTATAGTCTAAATGAATTCTCTAAGCAATTTGAAAATATATAAGCATTTTTTTGTTTTCTTTTGTATTTTTGTTTTTCAAGACAGGGTTTCTCTTTATAACAGCTCTAGGTGTTCTGGAATTTGTTTTGTGTACTGGGCTTGCCTGGAACTCACAGAGATCTGCCTGACTTTATCTCCTGAGTGCTGGTATTAAAGGTGTGAGCCACCACCACCTGGGTATATATATACACATACATGTATATGTATATATATATATATATACATATACATGTATGTGTATATATAATTAATTATAATTTACTATGCTAAACATTAGATCTCATATCACACTCATCCCCTCTGAGTTGTTGTGTGTGTGCTTCACAAGTTTTCTTTTTTCATGCATTCACCAGTGGAGGCTTAGATTAATTATATATATTAGCTGTTATGAAAAATGCTGACAAGCCTAAGTGTGAAAGGTATACATTTGACATATTGATTTCATTTACTTTAGATTTCTATTTTAAAGTGAGATTTCCAGATAATTTGAAAACTCTGCTGTTAATTTTTTGAGAATGATCCATATTGATTTCTATAACTATTGTACTAGTTTACATTCCTGCCAACCATGAACAAGGGTTTGGTTTCCTCCACACTGGTTTTCCTTTCTCTTTTTTGCTAATAGACATTCTAACAGATTGGAGATGATATCTCTGTAGGTTTTTCTTGTAATTCTTTAATAATAGAGACATTGAACTCGTTTTTTTCCATATGCCTATTGGTCATTTGCTGTGGATGATTGATTGATAAATAAAACACTGATTGGCCATGGGCGAGGCAGGAAGTCTGGGCGGGACTAGCAGAGAGGAGAATTGAGAGAACAGGAAGGCGGAGAGGAGGAGACCCCAGCCTGCTGTCCAGGGAGCATCATGTAAAGGCAGCAGGTAAAGCCACAGAACATGTGGCAACATACAGATTAACAGAAATGGGCTGAGTATAAGAGTAAGAGCTAGATGATGGCAGGCCTGAGCTAATGGCTGAGCAGTTTAGATAATATAAGCATCTGTATGTTTATTATGTAAGTGGGCTAAGGGACTGCTGGGGCTTGGTGGGGGATGGAGAGAAAAACTCCAGCTATAGTCATTGCTGTGTGTTTACAGGAATTCAATTCCTTTGTCCATTTTTCATTTGGATTGTACATGTTTTTGCCATTGAGCTCTTGGGGTCCCCTTTCTATTTTGCATATTAACCTCTTATGTGATGTGTGGCTTGCAAACACTTGCTCCCATTTCAGGTTGGTATGTCCTCATTCTGTTGTATAATAGGGTTTTAGTTTGATACAATCTCACTTTGCCTGTGTTTTCTTTTGTTGTATGTGCCTTTGGAGTCAGGTGAAAATCATTACCATGCCAAATTCCTATAGCAATTTATAGGTTCAGATTTCATGTTTAATTCGTAATTTTCCTGGAATTCCTTTATGCTTATGGCATCAGGCAGGGTTTAATCTTCCACATATAGATTCACAGGTTTTACTATTTTTTCCACATCATTTATTGAAGAGACTGTCCTTTCCCTGCTGTAGGTTTTTTTTCCCACCTTTGTAGAAGTCAACTGACTATATGGAAGTAGATTTATTTCTAAGTTTCCATTTGCTTCTTTGCTCTATTTGTCTATTTTTAGGGAATAAGGGCAAGTCCATGCTATTTTGATTGTAAGAGTTTTGCTTTGGATTTGGAAATCAGATAATGTATCTTCCATTTTGTTCTATTTACTCAAGATTACTTTAGCTATTCTGTGCCTCCTTTGTTTTAAAATATTTTAAATATTTTTTCTTTCAGTGTAAATTGTCATTGGAATATTCATAAACATAGCATTGAGTCAGTAATTTGCTTTTGTTAGTGTGGGCATTTTGACAATATTAATTCTTCCAACCCTGAAACATGTTATACTCTTCCATTTTTAAGTGTCTCTAATTTCTTTCATCAATGTTTTATGAAGTTTCCGTGCATGGATCTTTAACTTAATTGGTTAAACATATTCCTACTTAATTTTTCTTGTAGCTATCATAATCTTTAAATTTTCTTCTATTTGTTAGTATACTACAAAACCACTGAATTTTGTGTGTTAATTTTTATCACACAACTTTATGGGAAAAACCATTCTGTCAAAACATTTATAAGTTCTAGAGCGCCTGGTGGAAACGTACAATTAAACACATTCTTTATAATGTGGATGACTTTTATTTATTTTCCCTACCCAGTTGCTTCGCTAACATTCTCAGTAGTCTAGTCTGTAAAAGTGGCAAGAATGGACGTCCTTGCTCTGCTCCTCCCTGTTCCAGAGACAGCTGCATCTTTTCCTGCAGTGCCAGCCTTCTTCCTGAGACATGATGGTGAAGGTTGGAGTGAACGGATTTGTTCCTATTGGATACCTGGTTACTAGGTCTGCCTTCACGGCTGGCAAAGTTGAAATTTTTGTCATCAATGATTCCTTCATTGACCTCAACTACATGGTCTACAGGTTCCAGTATGACTCTACCCATGGCAAGTTCAACGGTACAGTCGAGGCTGAGAACAGGAAGCTTGTCATCAATGGGAAGGCCATCACCATCTTCCAGGAGTAAGATCCCACCAACATCCAGTAGGGTGAGGCTGGTGCCAAGTATGTTGTGGAGTCCACTGATGTCTTCACCACCGTGGAGAAGGCTAGGGCCCACTTGAAGGGTGGGGCCAAAAGGGTCATCATCTCTGCCCCTTCTGCTGATGCCCCCAAGTTTGTGATGGGTGTGAACCATGAGAAGTACAACAATTCACTTAAGATTGTCAGCAATGCTTCCTGCACCACTAATGCTTAGTCCCCCTGGCCAAGGTCATCCATGACAACTTTGGCATTGTGAAAGGACTCATGACCACAACCATGCCATCACTGTCACCCAGAAGACGCTGGATGGCCCCTCTGGGAAGCTGTGGAGATATGGCCATGGGGCTGCCCAGAACATCATCCCTGCATCCACCAGTGCTGCCAAGGCTGTGGGCAAGATCATCCCAGAGCTGAACAGGAAGCTCACCGGCATGGCCTTCCGTGTTCCTACCCCCAATGTGTCTGTTGTGGGTCTGACATGCCGTCTGCAGAAACATGCCAAGTATGATGACATCAAGAAGGTGGTGAAGCAGGCGTCGGAGGGCCCACTAAAGGGCATCCTGGGCTACACTGAGGACCAGGTTGTCCCCTGCGACTTTAACAGAGACCTCCACTCTTCCACCTTCAATGCTGGGGCTGGCATTGCTCTCAGTGACAATTTTGTGAAGCTCATTTCCTGGTACGACGATGAATTTGGCTACAGCAACAGGGTGGTGGACTTCATGGCCTACATGGCCTCCAAAGAGTAACAAGTCCGCCTGGACCACCCGCACCAGCAAGAACAGCAAGAGAGACCCTTAGCTGCTGAGCAGTTCCTGTCCCATCTGAGCCCCCGATACTGAGCATCTCCCTCACAGTTCCCATCCCAGACCCCCAGAACAACAGGAGGAGCTTGAAAATCTTTACTTTTATCTATCTATCTGTCTATCTGTCTATCTATC
The DNA here is from genome assembly GCF_903995425.1 of Onychomys torridus. Classification (NCBI taxonomy): domain Eukaryota; kingdom Metazoa; phylum Chordata; class Mammalia; order Rodentia; family Cricetidae; genus Onychomys; species Onychomys torridus. The sequence continues at coordinate 55,376,325 of NC_050445.1, read as the reverse complement.
TATCTGTCTGTCTGTCTGTCTGCCTGCCTACCTACCTACCTACCTACCTACCTACCTACCTACCTACCTACCTATCTATCTATCTATCTATCTATCTATCTACCACAAATGCTTGCTATGTATTTGCCATTTGCAGACTTTATTGTGTTAAGGAAGTTCTTCCATACCTAACTTTTAAGAGCTGTTCTGCTTTGTTTTAATCATGAATGATATTGAATTTAACCAAATTAGTTCTCTAAATCTACTGAAGTAATTGTGAGATTTTTAGCTCTTACTCTGTTTATGTAGCATGTCTCATATATTGGTTCCCTTGTGATGAATTATCTTTATACCCCAGGGATATATTTACTTGATGATAGTGTATAGCATTTTATTGTGCTGTAGAGTTTGGTTTACAGGCATTTTTCAAGAAGCTTTGTATCTATATCCTTTGGGAACAGTGACCTACAATTTCCTTCCTTGTACCTTCAGGGTCAAGGCAATGCTTGTTATAGAAAATGAGATTAAAAGTATTTTTACTTCATTTTTTGGAAGACTTTGAGCAGGCTTATTACTAATGCTTCTTTAGTAAATTGGTAGAATTCTCAAGTGAAGCCATTTTGTGGGAAGGGTTACTTAATGTGCTTGCTTATTTTCATCTTCTCTCTCTTTTCTATTTTCCTGATTCATGTTTAGAAGTTGGACATTTCTATGAATTTATCCACTTCTAGATTATCTAATTTGTACATGCAATTTTCCATAGGTTCTCTTCTGAACCTGTCTATTTCAGTATTATCAACTATAATGCCTCCTCCTCCACATATAATTCTGAGTGTTTTTTTTTTCTCCTCTTAGTTTGAATAAAAGTTTGCCAATATATTTTTAAGTTTAGAAATTCAATTCAGTTTTACTGAGCCATTGTTTTCCTAATCTCCATTTCAATTATTTCTGCTCTGCTTTTTATTAGCTTTATTTTTCTTCTGACTTTGGGCATTATTCTTTTCTTAGACAGCTTAATTGTAATGTTAGACTGTTTATCTGAGATTTTTTCTTTCTTAATATGGGTAGTGGTCAATATAAAAAATACTTCCTTCTTGAAGTGTTTTCACTGCATTTAATAAATTTTATGTACTATATTTCCTTCTTTATTTATCTCAACATATTTTCTGTTTTCTCTGAATTTAATTTTCTGGTCCACTGGATGTTAAGAGAGTTTTGTATAATTCCCACCTATTTGTTAGTTTTTTACTCTCTCTTTCCCTCTCCTCCTCCTTCTGTCCTGCCCCCTCACTTTCTCTTTTGATTTTTAAATAGGATCTTTCCTGAGTGCTAGGACTAATGGCATACTCTACCAGAGGCAGCTTAACTTCCCTGTAATTGTTGATTTCTAGCTTCCCTACTATATTGATTTGAAAGAAATACTTAACATGATTTCAATTTTATTGAACTCTTTAAGACTTGTTTTGTAGACTAATGTATAATCTACCTAGAGACTGTCCCATGTGTGCTTGAGAAGAATGTGTATTTCTTCCCCTCTTTGGCATGTCTCTTAGACACATTTGGTGGCATTTAAATTATTTGTTACTTTATTGATTTTCTGTTTAGATGAGAGTCGGGTATTAAACCCACTTACTCTTGAAGTATTGTTGTTATTTGTCTACTTTGTCCTGTTAACATTTACTTTATATTTTTATTTTCTCCACTTGGGGATACATAGATACTTATTGTGTTATATGCTCTTGCTAAATTGACTCTTTGTCACTATGTAATGTCATTCTTTGTCTATTTTGCTATAGTTTTATGCTCTGTTTTGTTGATATAACTATAGCTATTCTACCTCTCCTTGGTTCCCATTTGTATGGAACAGTTATTTGGAGCCTGAAAGAGTTAGCTGTAATCTTCAGCTTGATACAACCTAGAATCACCTTGGAAGAGAGTCTCAATGAGGCATTACATACATTGTCTTGACCTGTGGGCACGTCTTCAGCAGGGAAGAGTTCTTAATCCAGTTAATAGATGTAGGAAGAACTAGCCCACTGTTGATGGAACCATGCCCTAGACAGGATGTCCTAAACTGTGTAAGAGTTGAAAAACTGAGCGCAAGCAGGGAAAGAAGTGCGCTTGAATGCATAATGTCCCTCCTGCTTTTGACTGTGGCTATGATGTGACTGTCTGTTTCAAGATCATGCCACTGTGAATCCCCCATGATGATGAACTAGAACTGGAATTGTTAGCTAAAATATAGTTTTTCCTTATATGGCTTTTTGTCACAGTATTTTTTTTATTACAGCAACACAAATAAAATGAGAACAGATCCTTTTATTTTCATCCCACGTGTGGCCTTAAAGGAGTCCCTTGTAAGCAGCATATAGTTTGATCTTTTCTTTTGTTGAAAATAGATTTTTTTTCTCACATAATACATCCTGATTATGGTTTCTTTGCCCTTTGTAACATCCAGTGTCTCCCCCACCTCCCCTTCCATCTACTTCTATCTCTTATTAGAAAACAAACGGGCTTCTAAGGGAACAGAATAAAATAAGATTAAAAAAACTAACACATTAGAATTGAAAAAAAAGAAAAAACTAGCAGAAGGAAAAGAGTCCAAGAGAGGGCACAAGAACCAGAGGCCCACTCATTTGCATCCTCAGGAATCCCATAAAAACACTAAACTGGAAGCCATAATATATATGCAAAGGACCTGGTACAGACTCATGACTCATGCAGGCCCTGTGCATGCAAGTAGCATATTGTTATACTTTTAAAAGACTCCTATTCAGTCATCCTTGCTTTGAGAATTTAATTTATTTATATGTAGTAACTGATAATAAAGACTCAGCATTGCATTTTTGTTAATTGTTTTCTGACAGGTTTATAGTTATTTTGTTCCAGTATTCCTCTTCTGATGTTATCCCTTTAAATGGGATTATTTTTATAATATATGCTTTAGTTTCTATCTACTGGAGATTTTTAATGTTACTATAAGCTCACATAAAAATCTTATAAGTCTATTTAAACTGATAGCTTCTGTCATAAACCAAAATTGAACATTTTACTCCCACTTTTATAGTATAATGTCACAAGTTAGCTAATTTATATATAACATACATATAGTTTTACTAATTTTATCTTCTAATACTTTTTTATTTCATCTTATAGAGTTAAATTATTTATTACTATCACTAAACTATTGGAGGAGTCTGCATTTGATTATATTCACACCTGAACAGGTCTATACTTTTGTACATTTCCTTATTGTTTTCTAGTATTTTTTTTTTAATTTCACAAATGTCAGGTTATTAGTAATGGTCTCCTTTAGGTTTTATTTGTCTGGAATTCTTCATTTATGAGAGCAATCTTGCCACGTAATTATTCTGGATTAGTATAGTAGTGTCTCACCCCCCTCCCCCCACTTTTTGCCTCTCAGCACTTTGGATATATTTTCTCCTGTAGTGTTTTTTGCTGAAAAATCCTCTAGTGGCCTTATGGAGGTTCCTTTGTAGATGTTAAGTATAGCTCCTCTTCCTGCTTCCAAAATTCTTTCTTTTTGGCTTTTATACTTTTAATCTTAATATGTCAAGTGGCGATGTATTCACACTTTCTGATTTGTGGTTTTGTTATGCTTCCTGCATGTACATGCTCATTTCTTTTTCACCATTTGAGATATTTTCTGTCAATATTTCTTTCAATAAGCTTTATGTTCCTTTTTCTTTCTCTGCTCCTTTTTGGACACTCATGATGTGTACATTGTTTTGCTTCATGGTACCACACATATCCTGTAGTTCAGCTTTTTTTTTTTTCTTTTCCTTTGACTGGGAAATGTCAAAGAACTTGTCTTTGAGTTCACTGATTCTTTCTTTTGCCTTTTTGAATTTGTTGTTTAAACCCATCATAGTATATGTTATTTTATTCAATGTGTTTTCAGTTCTAAAGTTTTAATAAGTTCTACTTTTTGTTAAACTTCTAATTTTGCATGATATTTTTACTCTATTACATTAATTTTTGATCTGTGTTCTCTTGTAAACCATTAAGCTTCTTGTTGACAATTATTTGAATTCTTTGTCTGTAACTTTATAAATTTCTATTTCTTTCTAGGCTGTTATTGGTATTTTACTTTGTGCTTTCAGCAGTGTCTTATTTCTCTTATTATTAGAAACCATTTCAACCATGAAGCTGTATCTAAACATTTGAGAAAACATGTACCAATTTGAATTCTTAGAGACCGGCTTTGGCCTGTCTCAAAGGGGGTTCTAGGCAGGGTATCTTGTGAGGTTGGTGGGCAGGCTTTCAGGCAGAGACTCTAAGTAGGCTCTGTACATATTATTAACCTAAAGTCCACAAGGACAGTTGGAGTCTTGAGTTCATCTGGATGAATCTGCAACTTGCATCTGTTAAAGCTGGCCTAGATGAAGGATCAGTGGTTCCTGGCCTGGCACTGGGATCCACCAGGATAATCCCACTTTTCATGTCTATAGACTTGGGGACTTGGCTCCGTAGAGTGGGTCAGAGGCCTATGTTGACAGATATCTTAGAACTCAAGTCTAAGAGGGCCAATGTGGCCTTAGACCCTGAGTAAGTTGAGGCAGCCTTTTACTGAGGCAAGCATGGCAGAATCAACTTTGTAATTCTCTTTTATTCAAATTGTTAATTAGGAATAAAATCCATAACTATAGATGACACTTTTATTAACACAGTGTCAGGCTTAAAATTGTCTTGTTTAACTATCAGTGGTTCTCAAAGGTAGTATTTTGGTTTTGGGGTAAAATAATCACATTTCACAGCAGTTAGGTAACCTGACTTGGGTTACTCCTCCACTAGGTGGCAGAGGTAGAATTTACATTAATCTCTGAGTGACTTGTATGTATTAAACTTCCAGGATGTTTTCTGAATGCTGATACAAGTCTTGGACAATGTTATATTTGATTTTAAATGGGCTTTGTTAAGATGGTTTGAGATGGGGTTTGGGGAAATTATTTTTTTTAGTTAATTGCTTTAACTCTTGTTCGATTGTTAAAAGGTAGCATAAACAATTGGACCTTTTTCATAATGATTTTTGACAAAGAAATTTAGTTTATTCCTATATTGACTCAATTGATAATTTTTAACAGCTTCCAGGTCACATTGAATTGTATCATCAAGAGAGAAAAGACAATTTCCCACAAAAAAGAAAAAAAAATATTAGCCTTACACTAATAGAAATGTACACACTCATAATTCTCTAACAATAAATTGGTATTAATGTTGCATTTGCCACCAGAGGGAGTCATGTGAATACCATAATGGATTGATGGAGATAATGTACTCCTTTTTTCTTGGTCTAGTCATTTTTTAACTAGCCTTCAAACTTCGGTAAAGCTGATGTGTTTCTTGGAAAGAATTCAATACCTCACTTTATTTCATCAATTAATTAAATTGATTGTATTGTTGATGTAAAAATCAGAAGACAGAAGTTACTTAAGTTAATAATATGTAAAGAGGTAAAGACCACACACAATAAACTTAAGACCTGGGAGAATGGTCAACTTAGGCTCATCATTTGAATACTCAGTCCCATGTTGCTGGTTTTTGTTTGTTTGTTTTGTTTTGTTTGTTTTTTGTGGGGGAAGGATTAGATGTTGACATCTTGAGGATGTGTATCACTGAAGGCTAGCTTTGAGGTTTCCAAAGCCCAAGCCATTCCCAGTTAGCTACCTTGCCTTGTGGATCAAGATGTGAACCCTCAGGTACAGCTACTGTGCTGGGCCTGCCTGCCATGTTCCCAACCATGATGGTCATGGATTCTAACCCTACGAAGCTATAAACTTCAATTTAATTCTTTCTTCCATACATTGCCTTGATCATGATGCCTTTTCATGGAGTTAGAAAAGTAAAGTAACTAAGACATCACACAAGTTTGAAGACTTGAGTTCAGATCCACAGAGCCCATTATAGCTGAATGGGTAGCAGGTGTCTGCATAGCAACTCCCTACTACAACGCTGGAGATGATGGCAGGAGAATCTTTGGAAGCTTGCATGTTAGCCAGCATGACATCCATAGTAGCAAACAACAAGGGACCTAGTCTCAAACATGGTGATGACACCAATGTTGTTCTGTGACTCTGCACAAATGCTATTGGTATGCATATGCCCTCACTAAACATACCATTTGCAATACCCATACCCAAACTTATTTTTAAAAATGATGCATTCAAGATTTCAACATGAATTTGGTAATATTCTGAAAACAAAAAATATTGAGCCTTGATCTATTTGTTACAAACATTGTCTACTAGTATCAAAATGATGCTCAAAAATTCTGAAATCAGTAATTATGTTGATGTCCCATTTAGTATTCTTTACCATGATATTACCTTTGCCAGGATGGCTATGATTATTTGTAGCAAATATAATACCAAATAAAATCAAAGTGAATTGAAAACAAACTTCATAGCCATAACCCAAAGCTACCTTATGCAATGATGCTCTCTGAGAGTCAGTCTGAGACTGTTCTCAACTGGAAAATGAGGGGGAAAGGAAATCAAATAACTAAAAAATTTAAAGTGCAATTTGTCTTATTCCCATTTTTAGAACTAAAGGAGCAAAACCATTTTCTGAAACCTACTATGTGCACAGTATTAAGTTACTGTTAAGCTCGAGATGTAACAACAATCTTAAGAAGGTGAGTTCTGAAATGCTACTTAGAATGCTTCATAAAGATCTAGAGTTTTCACAAGTCCTCAGTTGGCTAGCTTCACCATGGTTGCCTGGAAACCTGTTCCAAATATAAATGCTGAAATTGAACTCTGACACTCCTGATTGGGAGAGTGAAGGGATGAGGTCCAGGCTTCTCTGTTTTTATAGGCTCTGGGAGAGTATGGTATAAGATTAGGGCCTGAGAACCAATTAGAAGGATAGTCTCTTGAAACCATGTCTAATACAGTACAAATCAGAATGAGTGCCTTTGTTTTTATGCATTATTATACTTAATGAACAAATCTTAAATATATTTAAAGGATGAATGAGTAATCATAAAAAAGTCATCCAAAAATTGCTATTTTTCAACCAGGTGGTGGTGGTGCACACTTTAATTCCAGCACACACAAGGCAGAGACAAGCAGATCTCTATGCGTTTGAAGCCTACAGAATGAGTTCCAAGACATCAAGGGCTGTTACACTGAAAAACCCTGTCTCAATCCCTCCCCATAAAAAATAAAATGCCTCTATAACATCAATCTGTAGGTAAGCATGTGGGACATTTTCTTAATTTGTGATTTATGTGGGAAGGCCCAGCCCATTGTGGGTAGGGCCACCTTTGGGCAGGTGGTCTTGGGTTCTACAAGAAGCCAGGTTGAACAAGCCATGGCAAACATGCCAGGAAGTTGCAGTCCTCCATGGCCCCTCTATCAGCTCCTGCTTTCAGATGCCTATCCTGTTTGAGTTCCTTTGATGGTAAACAGTGATGTGGAAGTATAAGCCAAATAAATCCTTTCCTCCCCATGTTGCTTTCAGTCCTGGTGTTTCATTTCAGCAATAATAACCCTAACTGAGATAATATTACAGGATGATATTGACTGTATATTTTGTGTATGTTTGTTATCTGAACTTTTACCTACATGCTTGTACTGCCTCTTCACAAAGGAAGACATACATACATACATATTTACATGTGTAAGTGTGTATGTATACATGTGTGGTCATAGTGGAGGTGTTGCGTGACATCATTCTTGGGAAGATGTGAACCTTTCTAACACTCATCCTAGACAGAGAATCAATGACAGAGTAAAGTAAAAATATCATGGGGCTGGAGAGATGGCTCAGTGGTTAAGAGCACTGACTGCTCTTCCAGAGGTCATGAGTTCAATTCCCAGTGACCACATGGTGGCTCACAACCATCTGTAATGAGATCTGGTGTCCTCTTCTGTATACATAATAAATAAATAAGTAAATCTTAAAAAAATGAAACAAAACAAAAAAAAAAGTAAAAATATCACTAAAGTTCAACATGACGGACCAACGAATTTATTGGAGCTCCTTGCAGTATATATATATATATATATATATTTGTGTGTGTGTGTGTATAACACATATATATACATACACACATACACACACACACACACACACACACACACACACACACACACACACACATATATATATATGAAAGGTCACTTACAGAAGCTGGATTAACTCAGACAGCTGCATCACCAAAAGTTCATACTAATATTGATGACAGTTCATGAAAACTGGAACCCTAGTCCTTAGCACACCACTTTTAGGAAGCTCAGCAGGTCAGTGACTTCCTTTTCTAGGCAGCTCAGCTGATCTGTATCTTCCATCTTAGGTGGTCTGAGTATGGCTCTTACCAGTCCTTATTACTTATGTAAGCTTTAGGAGAAAAGGACCTAAAGTATCTGGTCAGTTTTAGGGACTTCCTTTGTATTCTATGTTGTTTACCCTCTGAGTCTTAAGGCACTTTTCTGCAGGATGGACCATTTTACCTCCCTTCAGAATGTTCTGAGACTTTAAAGGAGCATCTCTGCAGGACTGAATGTATCAACTCTGGAGGAAGCTGGTATACAACACTGGGTGTTTAGGTGTGTGGAGTCTTTAGGAAAACTTCAGATGCCACACTTGCATAGTCTGCTTCATGTCAGGCAGGCTCTCTGATGGACTTCACCAAACAGGCTAGACTAGCTGAGGTAAGGCCTAATGATCCTTCTCTTTCTGCCTCCCTAATGCTGGGATAAAAAGCATACACCATAATGTCTAGATTTTTATGTGGCTCTAGGGTCTACGTGCAATGCAAGCACTTTAACAACTGAACTGTCTCCCTGGGTATCAGGAAAAACATTTTTATTGAACAAAAAGTGTCTTAAGCTTACTTTTTACTTATTCTTTGAAATTTCATGTATGTAGACAATGTATCTTGATTATATCCATCCCCACTTCCTCCCTCTAGCTCCCCTTGGTGCCTCCCCTAATGCATCTCTCTTCTAACTTTCAAACCCACTGAGCTCATTTAGTGCTGCCTATATGTGAATGAGGGTAGAGTCTGGGACATGTTAACCACTGGCAGCTTGATCACCAGTGGCAATCAAGTAACCTTAAACCTTAAAGTGGACATGACCTTAAACAAACCTGGTATTCTTTTGGTTTATTAAGTAAGTACTAAAATGCTTATATTAGTTTGAACCATGTTAGCTATTTTAGATATTGTTAGGCACAGGACAGTCAATTAGATTCTAAGTAGATGTTTTGACACATTCTTTTTGGCTGGTCTACACATATGTAGCAGGTGTCACTAATCAGGTAAAACTAACCTTAGAGATGGGCTTGGATCTTAATAGTACAGAGCATAAAAGCCACAGAATAATAATAATAACAAAACTATACCTGCAAAGACAGGCTGGGAAGATGGCTCCCTGGATAAGCACCTGCCATGCAAGTGTGAAAGCCAGAGTTCAAATCCCCAGAACTGATGTGAATGCTAGGTGGATACGGTAGGTGGCCTGTAATTTCAACCTCAGAAGTCAGAGATTGGATTCCCTAACTAGCTATATTAGTGAGCCCTGGGTTTGATTGAGACACCCCATCTGACTGAATAAGGCATAAGAACATCATAGGATGATTCCAGACATCAATTTCAGGTCTCCCTATGCTCTCTCACAGGCATTCACCCTCCAACACACATATGCCTCCCCACAAAATGTGGAAACCCATTTGCATACCACATAGGCACACACATGAAAGTGGAAAATAAAATAAAATATGGCTGCAAAGATTTAGTAGTTGCTCTTTGATTAGATTGGCACATGAAACAAATAACTTGCTTTAATTATTTACCTTTCTTTATGCAGAAAGGAAACTGTGAAGATGAATTGTTTTTCACTGTAAGCAAGGATAAGCAAAGTTCTGTACAGCTTTATGGAAGATAGAGTGGCTGGAAGAATTCTCAAGACGGCTGAACTTTTCTGTGTGACGTAATGAAAGTTCTCACTTTTTTCCTGTTATTGAAATTGCCAATTTCATATGATAAAGCAACATGTTGAGTTGGCAATTCTGAATTTATAGAAATCTGAGCTCTTCCATCTTCCTGTTTGTGCATACTAACTGACTGGTTAAAAAGAGTGGATACTGTGAGGGCCACGTACATTCCTAGAGAGAAGCCCTGGCCTTATGTCTAGGATTTAATGGAAGCATTGTTCTAGGCATGTTACTTTCAAGGAAGTTTAAAAATTAAAATTCATATTTGAAATTCAGAATTTCACATAATCATGTTTGAAAGCTTTGTAAATGATAACACATGTGTAAATTGTTATTTGTACAAGCTCTGACTTTTCATGTGAGCTCTTGCAGCATCCAAGGCAAAGTTTCCAAACTCTCAACAGCTTCCTGACAAATGCTGTATATCCTGGCAGTGACACACATGGTTTTCTGAGCCATGCTTGCTGGGATATCTACAATGTGTAACCCATTGGCATCGGATATTTGCTGTTTGATTTCCTCTGTTCTCCACTTCTACTGCCTCTGCCAGGAAAATGGAAGGAGCAAAGATTTGCTCTTCATATGGAGAATGTAAGTGACCTTGTAAGAATGATACAGTTATGGCTTACTAAGTGTGCTGAGACTTCTTTTGTTATTACTCCCAATGAAAAGAAATAGACAAAGTTAATTTAATCACTTATGAAAAAATATAATTATGCCTAGGGGGACACCTTTTGAGCACAAAGGATTTTTATTGCAGTTTCGTCTTAATTACTATTATTGCTTAGCGGCGAGTATCTGCTAATCTTGTGGTGAAACAAACATATTCCAGCACTGAAAAAGTTATGATTCAACTGACTGGAATATGCTGTTTTTTAAGGGATCTCAAAAATACTGTCATATTTGCCATTAATTTTGAAGATTTGTGACTCAATTATGGATATAACAGGTAAACGAGGTATTATGCCTTCTTTTCTTTTTTATTTTACAACGACTAGAATTATACCAGTTTCTTTATATTTTAGTTTAAGAAATATATTTTGGTAGATAATAAATGACTATGGTTGAAATTTGTATTGACCTAAGTTTTATTTAATCTGGGAAATTGAAAATTGTATAAGGGAGATATTTACAGCAGATAGAAACATTTTCTTGCTAAGTTATACCTGATAGTGATTAAGGGCTGCAGGTATCAGGTAATCAACAGCTTGCTTAAGAAAAGGATAACAATAAGAAACTAGTGAGGATCATTATGATGTAGCTTTCCCTTAATAAGAAAAGAAAAAAATCTGAGAATAGAGAGGTTATCCCTTCATATAATTTGAACAGAGAACTTTTGTTTCTAGTTACTAAAAACATATCCTTTGATATAAGAAAACCCTTGTAAAATGAGGAGGGTTGATACGCGATAATAATATCTTCTTGATTCTGTATTTCATTGTTTTAAGTCGTATCTTAACTTCTTTTCCTGCACCTGTGGTAATCTACCTTGATAAAAGCAGCTTCTGAAGAGGTAAAGAATAATGGCAAGGGAGACTTAAGTGAGGGGAAAGATGGGAGTCTGGGCTGGGGAGGTACGAAAAGGGATAATTAACATTAAGGATATTTCAAAAATATGGAAGTATATTGTTTAATAATCTTCTAAGTATTTATATGTATATATATATATTTATAAAAATAGTTTAATGAGAGTTACCTGACACATGGAATAGTTTTCCTTTTAGAAGTGATAGGCTGACAAATATAAAGCCCAGTGCCGGGTATAGGATTCTTTACCTATAGCTGTCAGACAGGTGTATCTCAGGGAGCCCAAAACAATACAGGTAACTGCCATTGCTCTTAGACAACCACCAGAACCGGATGGTAAGAACCTATTGCTAAAGACATCACTTTTTGGGGTGGTACATGGAAAAATAAAGTTGGAACTGATTGGGGAGTATCTTTTATGATGTCTAGGTTTTATGGTACTGGAAGGTTCTGTATGGGAAAAGAGTCATCAACTGTCTTATGCATCAACTGTCTTAAGCTACAATAACAACTGATCTGACAAGACATGAGGACAGGTGCAATAGTGACAGCAATGTTACAGGGGTAATAAACCATTTTCTTGTTTGGACTTAAAGCCTGCTCCACAGGAGGAAATGTATGCCTGGTGTGGTAAATCTGGCTAAGACCCAATGTCTGGGGATCTCTTAGGCTTCAAGTGTGAGCCTGTTACTACTATTTTGCTAAGTTTATATAGAAAAACCCTGCCTTCTAAATTAATATCTCTACACTCCTAGGTTAGGGCAGCTTAAAACCCTCATCAGATAAGTTACTTTGTATAAGGGAAAATGGTTAGCAGAAACTCACACCTGGTTGAAGAGCAAATAACAAGTGTCTGTAAAGTGTTCAGCCCCAAATAACACATCTATGTCACATTCTGTTGACAAGATTGAGGGGCATTCACAAAGGAGTGGATAGAAAGGGTCTAAGAGATAGACATCAGGAAGGACTGGGCTGTAACAGTGTCTCCCGGACTGGACTTGTTACTTCAGAGCAGCTGTGATTGACTTCACAAGACCCGCCAAAGAGCAAATCAGCCTCATTCTACTACGGAGTGGGAAAGGGTTCACAAGCCCCCACCCCTAACTGAGGAGCAATCTATAGTTGATAGATTCTGGATGAGGGACAGTCACTCTTCTTTAAAGGTGTGACCACTGTTAGGTTGATATTCTCCAGTGTTGGCATCACACCAGGAGTGTATGGACAGCATAAACTGGATTTAGTGGGTTACAAAAAAAGAAGGAAAGGATATGAAGTTAGGAAAGGGGTCTATGGGGTGTTGACTGGATCATGGAGGAGTTTGGGAAAGGAACGGGTGTGAATGTGACCTGAGCACACTGCAATCACACATGAAATTCTCAAATAATTAATAAAAATATACTATTTGTCACAAGCAAGCAAATGAAGGTAGACATGGTTTATTCTGGCTCTTAATTTACATTTATAGTATATCATTGTAAAGAAGCCCTGATATTAGGAGCTTGAGGCATCTGATCACACTGTATCTAAACTCAGAAAGCAGAGCACAATGCAATCTTGCTTCCAACTCATCTCCTTTTTATATAATCTAGGAACCTAGCCAGGGGAAAGTGCCACCCACAGTGGGGAGGTCTTCTAACCCAATCTAACCAAAATATTTCTTTACAGGCAAGCCCAGAGTCTCATCTCCCAGAGAGTTCTAAATCTCATCAGGTTGAGAATTGAAACAGACCATCACATAATATGGCTTCTTAGTGATGTAATTAGTTCTTTTAGTATAGTTGGTTGTTTAGGATGGAGGCAAGGCACACCTAATCTAATCCCATTACATCATCATCACACTATTTATCTCTCCTTAAGACCCCATATTTTTTCAGTTCAAATTCAAATATTACAAAATATGATCATTCAAGGAAAAATACAGCAATATTTGCAATTTCTTTTGAATACATAATGATGAAAAAACAGTGATGAGGTTAATGGGATAACATTTTTGCTATAAACATTTTCATAGTATTTGAAAACAGCTTCTACTAATGTTTGGAAAAATCTCCAATTTGATTTATACTTCACATTTCCTTAATTAGGGGAATAAATGACTAAAGAAAATAGATATGAATGATGTATGAAATCTCTAAAATCAGCAATTGGGTTTGCTGCCCTGTTTGACACACACTGAATTGTGATGCCTTTACTGGATAACCTTAGGATGTACTGGCTTTCTCCATGGCCATAGACACATGTGTTCAAACTAGGATCACAAATGAGAGTCACAGCACATGACAGAACAAAAAGACAGCTTATCCAATTCTCTATAATGCTCGCTTTGTTCTGCTTGTATATGCTTTAACAAGACATTCATTATGTAACTGCATCTATTCTCTTCCAATTTCCCTTAATATGTAATTATGGTTTCTCAGTAATGTATTAGATTCTTTTAGTATGATTGGCTATTTGTTTATAGAGGCAAGCCCCGAGTTTTACTTCTAATCTCTCTTTCAGCTAGAACAGTGACTTCTGTTAATTATGCTACCATTTATAACTATCTCTAGCTTTTGTTTTCATATTTATAATAAATAAGTAGAATTTTGATACTGCATGCTGGCAAATATGAAGACAATTATTAAGTCACACATGAAGAGGAATTTATATACATAGATAAGCATGTATATTATTATTCTTTTATACCTATTAATTCCCACTGTTATGACTTGTGACTTGATGTATATATGTGTGTATGTATATAGATATATGTCCTTTTATAGATAAATATAGAAAGAACCATATAAAGTCATACTGAATTGATAATTTCAAATCAAGGAAGATGTTTTTCTTTTTTTAAAAAAATAATTCATTAATTTATTTATTCAGTTTTACATTTTGGTCACAGTTTCTCCTCCCTCCTCTCCTCCCAGACCTTTATCCCTCCTCTCCTCCCAGTCCTTCATCCCTCCTCTCCTCCCAGTCCTTCATCCCTACCCTCCTCCCAGGCCTTCATCCCTACCCTCCTCCCAGTCCTTCATCCCTACCCTCCTCCCAGTCCTTCATCCCTACCCTCATCCCAGTCCTTCAGCCCTACCCTCCTCCCAGTCCTTCATCCCTCCTCTCCTCCCAGTTCTTCATCCCTACCCTCCCTCTGTCCTCACATCCCAATCCACTCTTCCTCCGTCTCTGTTCAGGAAAGGAAAAGATCCCCATGGATAACAACAAAACATGGTATATCAAACTGCAGAAAAACTAAGCACCTCCCCATGTATTAAGGCTGGTCAAGGTGACCCAGTATGCAGAATATGGTCCTGAAAGCCAGCAAAAGGGTTAGAGACATCCCCTGCTCCCACTGTTAGGAGACCTACAAGAAGATCAGGACATACAACTGAAACATATGCAGTGTGCCTAGGTTAGTTCCATGAAGGCTCCCTGGTTGTCATTTAAGTCTCTGTGAGTCCCTGTGAGTTCAGGTTAGTTGATTCTGTGGATTTTCTTGTGGTGTCCTTGACTCCTTTGGCTCCCACAGACCTTTCTCCCCATCTTCTGCAGGATGCCCTGAGGTCCTCCTTATTTGTCTGTGGGTCTCTGCATCTGTTTCCATCAGTTGATGGATGAAGCCTATCTGATGACAATCGGGCTAGGCACCAATCTATGAGTGTAGCAGAATACTGGTAAGCATCATTACATTGACTTTTTCCTCCAGTCATGTTTGATTTATCTCTGGGTCATCCAGCCTGTGGGTCCTGGTGGTTCACACAGTGTCAGTGGTGGGATTACTCTCGTGGCGTGGATTTCAGGCTAGACAAATTATTGGTTGGCCACTCTCTCTCAACCTCTAGGGCACATCACATAGGCAGGACAGATTGTAAGTCAAAGGTTATGTGACTGGGTTGGTGTTCCAATCCCTTCACTTGAAGTCTTGCCGGGTCACTGGGGATGGCCAGTTCGGGCTGCATATCCTTTACTGCTAGGAGTCTTAGCTGGGGTCATCTTTGCAGATTCCTGGGAGATTCCTTTGCATCAGGTTTCTACCTGAACCTGAAGTGCCCTCCTCCCCTTTCCAAAGTCTCTTTAGTACTCTCCCCCTTCGTTCCCAAACCCCGAACCTGATTGCTCCTGTTCCCATCCCCACCCTCCTGCCGGCCACTCACAGCTTCTATTTCTCCTTCCCAGGGCTACCAGGGAGCATCTTCCCCTCACCCTCCTTGTTCCCTAGTCTCTCTGGGTATGTGTATTGTAGCATAGTTAAGAGGTTGTTTTTTTATTGTTTTTAGCATAGAGCTAAAATGCCAAGACTAAGGTCTATTAGGAAACAAAACCTAAAATAATTTCATATTTCATAACCCCATTATTTAATTTGTCTTATTCTGATAATTTTAAAAATTAGAAATAATTACAATTGGTGATATACTAATAAATATTTATAATTCCCTATGACTACTAATGCTTTCTGATTTTGATGGCATTTATACTGCTACCAAAACTGATTTCTTATCATTAAATGGAAAGTGAGGTGAAATAAACGTAATTAATACTCTCAGACCAGTAGAAAGCAGCACCAGCCTACCACTGGCTTTAATTCCCTGTGTCAGCAGCCATTTGGTTTAATAGAGGCAAATGATTAGATTGTTTTAAATAAAGTTCTTTAAAAAACAATTCTAATAGATTGTTAGTCAGAAAATTACTTTAATCTATCTTCTTGCTTGATAGGTATGACTAAGAGTGTTTACACATAAATGATTGCAGTAGAAAACCCAGTGTTAGACCACATCTTATCTATTGGAAATATCCCTATTGGAAAAGACAAAAATTTCCACAAACTCCTCTTTCATCCATAGAGAAATCTTTTCAATTTAACACTGATGTTTATGATGCTACCTCTAATATCTGGGTCTATAGTGGTGAGTAGAGAACAAACCTGTACAGTGGATTTAAAATTTTGAAAATATGCACATTCACTTCATTCATAGAAAGCACAGTCTAGAATCTTACTCAAGTCTATATTTCACACACTAGTATAGATGTAAGAATCTATGGTTATCATTCCCTGATGAAAAAGCAGCCAAAACAGAAATAAGGGGTTTCAAGCATTTTCTCCTGTTCAGCATTGCCATCAGCATCTGTTGTGGTTTGGACGAGAATGGCCCCCTTAGGTTCACAGAATTGAATGCTTGGTCCCCAGTTGGTAGAGATGTTTGAAGAGGACTGGGAGGGAGGAGGTTTGGTCTTGTTGGAGGAGGTGTGTCACAAAAGCCTATGCCACTCCCAGTTAGCTCTCTCTGCCTCATGCTGGTGGATCAGATGGAAGCTCGCAGCTACTGCTCCAGAGCCATGCCTGCTGTGTGCTCCATGCCGCGATGTCAAAAACTCTAATGCTCTGAAACCGTGATCCCCAAATCAAATACTTCCTTTTATAAGTTGCTAAGATCTTAAGACAGCATTCAAGGTCATGATCAGCAGATTCCTTTCATGGATCTACACTTGTATCCTATATGCAAGAAACACACAAGACTGGATTGAGTTTTAACAATACCATTTTAACTTAATTATTAGAAGTGGTTATGATAAAGGACTAAAGATTAATCTTAAATATAACTGGTTTCATTTCATATGGTAAGTAAAACTTAATAACCTGAACTTGTCAAAATTGTTTTACAGTCTTTCCATTGTTCCGTTCAATGGATCTACCTAGACTATTATAAAGTAAAACAGAGACCATTTAGAAACATGTAATATTTTATATGTAGCATTATTACAAATCTTACCTTAGTTAGATCACTCAATAAGCAAGAAACAATTAATTTATTGGACTAAAATCTTGAAATGTAAGTATATCTGTGTTTGTTTAAAGTAGGTGAATGTCCATGAATTTGACCTGAATGGAAATGGTGATACACACCTGCATTACTAACATGCAGGAAGAAGAGGAACAAGACCATGACAGATAGTCTAGGCTAGCTTTGTCTACATAGAAAGTTCTAGGCTAGAGTTCTATATACAGAGAGAGACCATATCTCAAGTGCCTAGACAAACAAAGAAAGTGAACATGTAATTACTGTAGTAAATTACCATTTCTCTCCATACACTTTATCTAAAATTGTGGAGTTGTACATGATACAAATATTTAGGAAATGTCTATTTCAACTGCCTATGTACACAATTTAGCAAACAACTTGTACTGTTTTGTAATTTACTATATCTCCCTTATGTTTCTTTTAATTTTAAGTATTTTAATTATTTTATTGGTGCTTGAACATTTTTAAAAATTTTATTTTATAATTCGATTTAATTTTATATATCAGCCATGGATTCCCCTCCCCCCCTCGCCTTTCCCCAGCCCAGCCACCATTCCTACCTCCTTCAGGGCAAGGACTCCCCTGGGGATTCAGCTCAACCTGGTAGATTCAGTCCAGGTAGGTCCAGTCCCCTCCTCCTAGGCTGAGCAAGGTGTTGCTGCATAGGCCTCAGGTTCCAAACAGCCAGCTCATACACTAAGGACAGGTCCCGCTGCCTGGCTGTTTCTATTTTAATATGATTAGTTTAAAAACTAACAAATTAAAACTGTATCTTTTGCTTAAAACTATTTTTTATTAATTTGTATTGTATGAAAACATTAACAAAAATTAATTGAAGAAACAGCAAAAAAAAAAAAAAATGGTTCTTTATGCCTGCTACAGAAAAGTTGATGAGTCATGATGCATTGAGGGCAGGCAAGTGTGGCAGGTAGAACTTTTGAAGGTAATTACAGAATCAAAGCTTTATGAAGTCTCACATTCTTAAAAAAATTATGAGTAATAAATCTTCAAAAAGTACATATTGTTTGGGACAGCTTGCTTTGTTGAGTACTAGCAGTATAAATTTAGACACATTTGACCTGAATGGAAGTTATTTGTGTTCAGTTGTGACTATTTGATTAAGGCCTCAACAGACAAAAGAGTCTTTTAAAAATATACATTAGTGACTGACAAGATTGCTCAGCAGTTTATGTTATTTGTTGCGAAACCTGAAGATCTGTATTCTGCTGGGGGATGTCTTTCTGTGTGCAGTGAATATGCGTTGCTGTGATTGGTTAATAAAGAATCTGCTCTGACCTATGGTGAGTCACGTTATAGTCAGGTGAAAAAATCCAAGAGAGACAGGAAGGAGAAAGGAGAGTAAGGGAGAGACGTCAACTGGTGCCCAAGGAGCAGCCAGATGCCAGCAGACTGGTAATGCCACTGGGTTAATTTAAGACGAAGGAGATAGCTAGCAAGAAGCTTAAACCAGATGCCATACAATTTGTAATTAATATAAGCCTCTGAGTAATTTTTTTTTTTTTATGAGTGGCTGCAGGACTGCACATAAGAGACAGTCGTCCTGACAGAGGTGCAGCCAGGACCAGAGAGAAACTTCTGCCACAGTGTTCTATTCCAGAACCCACATGGTGAAGGAGAGACAATCCCTCAAGTTGTCACTTGACCCTCACACATGCATTGTGGTACTTACACATACAGAAACAGATGAGCTGAAAGGGGTGTGTGTGTGTGTGTGTGTGTGTGTGTGTGTGTGTGTGTGTTTAAACTCTATCAACTTCCTGCCACATTTGTAATAAAATCAAAACTCACTTTATCCTCACAGCTTGCACTCAGCCTCCCTTTAAGTTTGCGTTACTCTTGGTGTACTCTGTGAGGATCAGCCGTATAGACAACATACTTGGAGTGTCCCAAGCAAGCGCTCATTCTTCATATCTTCTGTTCCTTGTGCTAGTCCTCTCTGCTCAGCACTTTCCACTGCTAGTCTTTCTCATCCTTTGAGGTTTCAGGTTATACCACACTCTACCTTTCCCCCTCCTGTAGCAGTAACTTACCAGAGGACCTCTTGTTTTTTTTATTAAGGATTTTTTTTTCACTCATTTTACACACCAATCAATGATCCCCCTCTTCCCTCCTCCATCCCCCCCAGCCTCCCCCTACCAACCCACCCCCTCCCACCCACAAGAAGGCAAGGCCTCCCATGGGGAGGCATATTCAGTAGAGGCAGGTCTGAGCCCTTCCCCCTGCCTCAAGTCTAAACGAGGTGTCCCATTATAGGTAGTGGGCTCCATAAAGTCAGCTCATGCACCAGGGATGGATTCTGATCCTACCACCAGGGGCCCTCCCAAGCAGATCAAGCTGCACAACTGTCTGGCCATGCAGGGGGCCTAGTCCAGTCCCATGTAGGCTCCATAGCACTGGATCCAACTTTCGTAAGTTCCCTCTAGTTTGGTTTGGTCATCCCTGCATGTTTCCCCATCATGATTCTGATGCACTTGCTCATAGAATCCCTCTTCTCTCTCTTTGACTCTGTCTAGTGATTGGCTGTGGATCTCTGTATCTGCTTCCAACAGTCATCGGAAAAAAGTTCTGTGAAATATCCTGAGTGAGATAACCCAGACTCAGAAGGACAAACATGGTATGTACCCACTCATAAGTAGATACTACACATAAAGCAAAGGGTAATCAGGCAACAACCCACAACTCCATAGAAGCTAACTAACTGGGAAGACCCAAAGAGGGATGCATGGATCACCCTGGGAAGGGGAAATAGATAAGATCTTCATGAGTAAACTGGGGATGAGGGGTGGACAATGGAGGGTAGGGGATAGGGAATGAGAGCACAAGGGAATAGGATGGTTGAACTGGAACAGGGAGGGAGGGGGATTGCAATGAAAGGATACCATGATAGACAGAGACATCATGGGGATAGAGAGAAACCCAGTGCTAGGGAAGTTGCCAGGAATCCCCAAGGATGACTCCCAACCTGGGCTACTAGCAATAGTGGAAAGGGTGCCAGAACTAAACTGGCTTGCCCCAGAGATTAGACCAGTGACTACACTAGCTGTCATCATAGAGCTTTTCTCCAGTGACAGAGGACCTCTTATAGTATTCACAGCATCTATCACTACCTGAAATTTCATTGCTTTTGGTTGTTTGCTTCCTTTTGTCTCCTTTCCTCTTAAATAAAATGAAAACTCAATGAATGTAGAGATCTTGCACCTCCTGCCTGTGTTTATATTCTCAAAGTATAGTGTTCTGGGAATGATGTAACAGGTAACAGATGTTCAGTAATAATGCTCAATGAATGGATGCCAGAGAGGAGGAAACCATTTTACTTTCACTAGCAATACTGGGCCATTTGAACTGGTAATTAAAGGAGATCTGGAGAAGACACCTCATTGAAGAGATGCAGATGTTAGTGGAGGCCATTTTTGTTGTTATAAAAGCATTCATCTGTAAAAATGAAATCTGTTTCTCATTTGACAGATAAAATTCTACTTTTTCTGCCATATTTAATTATAACCCTTAAAAACTTCTAATATCCAATTATGTACCTCAATATGACTGATATACACAATGAACATTAAGGATAAACCAAAGTCAGAGGGAGGCTGAGTACAGATTGCATGGAGTCTTTGCCAGAGTAAAATGAGTTTTAATTTGACTATAAATGTGACAGGAAGTTGATAAAGACTCTAAGCATATATATCACATATATTTTAAATCATTTTCTTGTGAGAAGTACATGACATTTTCATACATATTAGTGTCATCCTAAATCAAGAATTACTTTGCATTTGTGTTCAAGGTATGTGGTATCTTCAGCAATAGGGTCTTAACTAGTTCTGCTGAATCACCTTGGGGAATGGCAAAGGCTTTTATTGTTATAGCTGATATGGAGATGTCTCACACATGTTACTGGACTTTTTGTTTAATAACCCATGCCTTTCACAAGCAACACAGTCCATCTATACAGGATAATTCTTTTTTAGTCTTCTCTCATTTTTTATGGGGACAGCTTACAAAGTAGGAGATATCAATGGGGATTTTTCATAATTCTTTGCTTAGGTTAATCTCCCAGCCTTCACTTTCCCCACAAGTCCTATCCTAACTCCTAACTGCCCTGTTTCTGTTTTAACACCCTATTCTGGTATTCTCTCTTTCTGTTTTCATTTACCTGTGTTCTGCTAGTCCCTCCCCTAAAGGCACTCACCCACCTGATGGTCTTTTTCTGTCTTTTTGCCTTCTATTGGTGCTTCACGTTGAACATACAAATCAAATTTTAGAATTCACACGTGAGAGGAACATGACATGTTTTGTTTTCTGTGTCTGAATCACCTCACTCAATATAATTTTCTCCAGTTGCACCCATTTCCTTGAAGCATTAATATTTTCATTTTTCTTTGCAGTTGAATAAAACTCTGTATGTACCACATTTTCATTATCTATTCATTAAGAAACGTTTTACATGAACTCCAGAAAACATAACCAAAGCAGAGCCAGAAATAATATGGAGGATGTAGCAGGAATCTTAAAAGTTCTTATCAATAAAATCAAACCTGAGCCAGGTATTGGGGTGAATGCTGGAAGATCAGAGAAGCAGCACAAGCCACAGCTTCCTCACCTCCACAGTTCCTCAGCTGATCCTGTTTCCTCAGACTGGAAGCTTCTGAGTCTTCATCCAGAATGAATCTCAGCTGAACTGTGCTGCTCAAAAGCCTGAATGCTTAACCAGCCAAAATGCTTCTAGTTTCTGGTCTTCACACCTTATATATCTTTCTGTTTTTGCCATCATTCCCTGGGATTAAAGGCTCACTTCTTGGGATTAAAGGTGTGAGTCACCATGCCTGGCTGTTTCGAGTGTGGCCTTGAACTCCCAGAGATCCAGAGAGATTTCTGTCTCTGGGATGCTAGGATAAAAGTCGTGAGTGCCACCATTTTCTAGCCCCCGTATCTAGTGGCTGTCTGTCTGTTCTCTGACCTCAGATAAATTCATTAGGGTGCACAATATTTTGGGGAACACAACAACACCACAGTCCATATGTTTTAGAACCAGGTTATAATACATTTAAAGAAAAAGGTAGAAACATCTAAAAATACTTATCTCTATTTAAGTATTTTAGAGTAAATATTGAATGGAATTCTCTGGATTGTTGAGGAAAGTGAAGATATTGGCTCTGTGACTACAGGACATGTTCTCCAAATAATTATTCTTGTACAACAGTATAGTTGATAAAGTTTAGTTTGTTTATTCTACATAAATAAAAAAGTACTAATTAGAATCACATGAAACTATTTCCTTAGTATGTCAAAAATTGTCCCACATGGTCTACCAGTTCTAATAGTGACTCATAGCTGAAATCCCTCACACATGACTTCCAGTCTACTCTGATACTAATCAAAGGGTCTACTAGAACTCTGATTTTTAAAACACAGGGTCTAGAAATAAGATTTATTGCTGCATTCCACAATTTCATTTTTAAGGAAGGATGAATTAATTAGATTCCTACATAAACTTCATCCTAATTTAGTTCAGAAGTGGAGAGACTTTGGCTGGATGTCATATCATATGCTATCAGTTTTAATCTATTTCTGATTATAAGCCAATCTGTGGTCTAATTTTAACTTCAGTGATAATAATATAAAATCTGCTTTGAGTATATACTTATTTATCTTGTACCTACATAATGAATGTTAGCAGGCTGGCAGTCATTGTCCTCAACATTATTGCTAAATAGATGTAAGTAAATATTTATTTTGGTACCTTAAAATACATATAATATATGTATGTGCCTTATATTTGTTCAGAGTATGTGGAAAGATAAGTTCTGGTTGTTATGAATTCATAATCAACATTATACTATGGATTACATGGTAAGTATGAAGCTATTTAAAATTTAAGATTTCTTATTTTAATTTTCAAGTTTTTTTTTTTTCCCTGTAGATTTCTAGAATGGGGCTGAATTTTATAAAAGATGAGTCTATGAAAGGCAGAAAAATTCATGGATTCCTCCATGATGTTTAGACATTGTAGCATGAATCTTCAAAGGTCTTATTAATAAAAACAAACCTAGAGCTAGTTATTGGGGTGAACGCTGGAAGATCAGAGGAGCAGAACAAGCCACAGCCACCTCATCTTGCCAATTCCTCAACTGATCCTGTTTCCTCAAACTGGAAGCCTCTGAGTACTCATCCAAATGGATCTCACCCAAACTGCTGCTAGAAGCCTAAAAGCTTAACCAGCTCTAGTTCCTTGTTTTCATGCCTTATATACCTTTCTGCTTTCTGTCCCCACTTCCTGGGATTAAAGGTGTGAGTCACCATGCCTGGGCGTTTCTATTGTGGCTTTGAACTCCCAGAGATCCGGATAGATCTCTGCCTCCCAAGTGATAGGATTAAAGGTGTGGGTGCCACCATTTTCTGACCTCTATGTCTATCTAGTAGCTGTTCTGTCCTCTGACCCCAGATAAGTTTATTAGGATGCATAATATATTGGGGGAGACAATATATCACCACAAGACATAATCTAAGTGAAAAATATAATGATGCCTTTAGAATGTCTAATGCCTTTTTGTCATAGAATTAGTTGCTTTTCTTCCAAGGTACGAATAAAAATCAGATAAATCTTTTCAAGAATCAGAAAAAGCTTTAAGCTCCACCCCATCCTTTCTTCTCCTGCCTTATTTCCTCCCTCCCTCCATCCCTCCGTTTCTTCTTTTCTTTCTTTCAGACAAAGTCTCATTGTTACCCCGGACTGGCCTAGAATTCACTGCGTAGCCCTGAGTGCCTTGAACTTGTTGAGATCTTCATGCCTCTGCCGCACTGTGCTGAGTGTATAAGTATGAACACCACACCTGGCTTTGGAGATTTTCTAAGCCTACTCTAATTTGTTCCATGCTTTCTTATAACAATATTCCAGTTCTGGAATCTACCAGAAAAATTACTTGCCTTGGGGACACAAAAATGCTTTGCTATATATCAAGGAGTTATCATTTTTTTTGAATCATAGCATAAATCAGTAACCTAAAGACATACTTCTGACAACCAGTGTCTCAATTTGTGGTGTTTGAACAGGACCTTCCATAAGATTCCAGCATATTGATATTTTCTGGTCAAGATTATTATATCAGAGCTGGGTGGTGGTGGCGGCGGCGGTACATGCTGGTGCACGCCTTTAATCCCAGCACTTGGGAGGCAGAGGCAGGCGGATCTCTGTGAGTTCGAGGCCAGCCTGGTCTACAAAGCGAGTTCCAGGAAAGGCGCAAAGCTACACAGAGAAACCCTATCTCAAAAAAACCAAAAAAAAAAAAAAAATTATTATATCAGTACAATTGGAACATGACTCAGTAATTGATAGTGAGGTCTGAGCTTCTTCTCCTTTATCACCCTTCTTCTCCTCTTTCCCTTAATTCCTTCCTTCCTTCTTTCCTTTCCTTTCCTTTTCTTTTGAGCTAAGTTCTCATCATGCAGCCTAGGTTTGCCTTGAACTTGTGGTTATTCTTCCTCAGCTTCCCAAAAGTTGAATATTTTACCAGAGAAAAGACTATAATATGATCAGATTTCATGTAATGGCAACAGGTAAAGCCATGGAACACGTGGCAACATATAGATTAACAGAAATGGGCTGAGTTTAAGTGTAAGAGGTAGACAATGGCTGAGCAGTTTAATTAATATGAGCTTCTGAGTGATTATTTTTATAAGCGGTTGTGGGGTCCTTGGGGCTGGGCAGGACTGTAGAAAACTCCAGCTACCATACAGGAACACATGCACAGGTTGTGTGCAAACACAATGCCATTTATATATGGAAATTTGAGTATATTCAGATTTTGGTATCTCCAGACCAAGTCTGGGAACCATCCCCCAGTGGATCCTGATTATTAACTGTGTTTGTCCTTAAACAAAAACCAAAAACCAAACCAAACCAACCAACCAAACAAACAAACAAACAAAACAACAAAAAAAACCCTGTACAATAACAACAAAAAATCTACCTTGGAAGCACTCTTAGAAGGTCTCTGGGTTACACTGTGTGTGTTCCTCAAAGAAATAGAGCAAGCTACAGAACTGACCGAGGAGATGGGTCTCGATCCTCATGTCTGAACCTTCAGTAGTGCTCTGGTAGTCTGTGTAGGTTTATGAGAGCAGATTGGCCGTGCTTCTCAGGTCACCTGCACTGTGCCTATAATACAAGATTGCATTAAGATGAAGGGATAGGTAAATACACTCTGATACTCCTGAAGGGAAAGCATGGGGTATGTTTCATTTCATTTGGACTTGATTCATTCTCTATGACATCATTGGCAAGAAAGTGACTTGTTTGACAATGGACTCACATTGCAAAAAGCCAAATTCATACACAGTCATAGCAGTCAGAAAACACTGCACATATTAATCACATACAGTTGCAACTAGTTGCCATCTGCTCCATTTAGATGAACATGAAAAAGATTTTCTTTCTTATATTTCCTTTTAGACATTACAACTACCATAAAGTTCCAGACCCCAAGCTAATCCTTTTCAGAATCTTGCAAAGCTTTATAAATATTTAGTTTATTTGGATAATTACATGCTATGTGTGGGTTGAAAACATAAGGTTACAAAAATTAAATATATGGCAGTAAATATATTTGCTAATTTCCAATGTGTTTATTTTGAACATCACAGGAATTTTAGCATTTTTCAGAAAGCACACTTTTTTTTTTTTTTACATTATCTCATTTTAGCAATCAAATCAAATTGGTTTTTTCTATACAATTGAATTTGAACTTTATAGATTTTTCTACTGGAGAAGGCAGCTAGGGAATATATATTGAATTAACTAGGGAAATGTTCTTCAGAGAAAGAGAGGTCTTTGGTTTTCATCTTCTAGTTTAAAAAAAGAGATATTTCTGATCTAACATAGTACCTCCAATACAAAAACTTAAAATAATCTTAGAAATTATTAAGTGTAATTTATTCTGTGTAGTAAAAACATATAATAGGGACATTTTAAATATGGAAAAACATCACTAAAATAAATCTGTTACTTATCGTCATGCAATCTCTGAACAGCTTCTTCATATAAAATAAAGGGTAGACTTGCTAATAGGAAATTAAGCTGGTTTTAGTGTAGTCATTTTATTTATGGGCCAATAATTTCAGATCCATCAAACCTGATTGGGCATTCTAGTCATATCAGATATCCTTCAGTTTGAATTTACTGCCCCAAACTCTTCACACACATAAAAGGAAGAGAGTTTTTGGAAAGTGACTAGATAATTTCACCATTATTTCTATACTGCTCTATAATACGTGGAGGCCTGCAATTATCTACATTTCTGTTTATTTTATTATGTCTTCAGCTTACCTTGTGAGCATGCACAACTGGAATCATGCTAAACTGAAGGCTGCCATTCTCTAAATGTATAGTGTGTGAAATAGGCAAAGCTTGGTTCTTATTTGTATTAGTTATTTTCTTCTTCTTAGATGGGTCACCATAACCAAAACAACTTACAAAAGGTAGGGTTTGTTTGGGTTTATAGTTCTAGAGGGATAAGAATCCATTACCATCAAAGTAGGGAAGCATGATGTCATACAGACTTGGCAACTGGAAGGGCTAAGAACTCACACCTCAAACTGTAAGCAAGGGGCAGGAGAGGGCTAACCTCAAACCTGCCCCTCTCATCCCTAAAGACGAACTCCCTCTAGCAAGTTCATACCTCCCAAACTACCTAGACAGTATTTCAACTGGGGACCAAGCATTCAAATGTTTGAGACTAGGGGGGGACATCTCCTTAAAACCACCACAACATTGAAATGCACATAGTGGTCCAGAAGTACCTTTTGGAGCCTATCCTGGAACTCACTCTGTAGCCCAGGCTGGCCTCGAACTCACAGAGATCCTCCTGCCTGTCTCCTGAGTGCTGGAATTAAAGGTGTGTGCCACCACCACCCAGCCCAGAAGTACCTTTTAAAAAATTAATTTTCAAAGTAAATCTATCTTGAGTAAAAGACATGTTTTTACTTTATTTAACAAGTAAATACTTACTAAGCTTTGATCAGTTTTTATAATTGTAGGTTAAAGGAATAACTAAAATATGAATGTATGTCATAACAAAAAAGTGAAATATAAAGTAGATCATAAAACACACTTAGAAAAATAAAATAGAGGCTGGAAGCTGGCTCAGCCATTAAGAGCATTTGCAGAGTTTTCTTTTTTCTTTTTTTTTAATTAAAATGAGACACTGAAGTGATAGCTCCTTGGTTAAGAGAGATAGCTTCTCTTGCCAAGGACCTGTGTTCATTTCCTAGCACCTACATAGTAGCTCAGCCATCTGTAACTTTAGTTTATTCTGATCTCTTTGGGCTACTGAATGCTCATGGTACACATGCATAGACCTAGGCACACACATACACATGTAAATATTTTTTTTTACCAAAAGAAAATTAATGTAGGTTAAAGGGAAGTGGGGAGTACAGTGGGTGTCATGTGTTCTACATTATGCAGATAGATTCACAGATTCTGAGCATGGTATAGGGAGATGGCATCAGTATAGACTTGAATGAAATGAAGTAGATCTAAGCAGAAAGATGTGGGCAGTGGTAACTGGCAAAGAAAACACCAAGAGTAAAGCCTGAGTGTGTGGTCCTATATCCATTTCTATAGAAAGTGACTGGGGAAGAAGAATGGGTAGGTAATCACAGAACTAATAGCAATCAGCTGGATTTAATCCACAATTTAAATAGAGTTACAAGAAGACAACTTACCTATATTTAGAGGTTTTTCTAGAAAATGCTGGAACAGGATCATAGGAAATGAGTGGGAGGTGGCAGAGCCTGGGAAGAGCATTGATGGAGCTTGGGAAGGACACAGATTGTATAGACCATTAAGGCTTTTTGAAGGCCTTTATAGTTTAGTCTAAGAGAGGGCAGTCTATCTGGACAGAAAGTGGCATTACTTAATTATATATTTAAAAGACACTATGGCTGCTCTTCAGAGACTACCTTGTAAAGGTAGCAAGGATGCAAACAGGAGAACTATGTACAGGGTGCTGCAATTTTACAGGCCAGAGAGGGAAGTTATTGTGGCTTGTTCTAAAGTGGTGGAGGTATATTTGGCTCATTGTGGTCAAGTACATATATATGGTAGGTGTGATAAGAGGCCATCCAAAATATAGCATATCATGAAATGTAGACCAACACCTGAGGAGCTTCCTAGGGGACTGGACTAGGCCCTCTGCATAGGGGAGACAGTTGTGCAGCTTGATTTGCTTAAGGGACCTCCTGGCAGTGTGATCAGGATCCATCCCTGGTGCCCGAGCTGGCTTTTTGGAGCCCACTACCTATGATAGGATACCTTGCACAGCCTTGAGGCAGGGGGAGGGACTTGGACCTGCCTCTACTGAATGCTGCCTCCCCATGGGAGAACTTACCTTCCTTTAGGAGGGAATGGGGGTGGGTTGGGGGGAAGGCTGGAGAGGCGGGAGGAGGGAAGAAGGTGATCTGTGATTGGTATGTAAAATTAATAAAACGAGGTATCTTTGTCGATTCCTGGGGTCCTCTCTAGCACCCTGCTTCTTCTTATTCCCACGGGGTCTTCATTTATCATGGCATCTCTTTCCTTGTTCTCCCTGTCTGTTCCTGATCCAGCTGGGATCTCCTGCTCCCATAAGCTTGCTTCCCCTGACCCTTGCCCTCCATTACCTCCCCTCACCCCCACTTTGCTCATGTAGATCTCATACATTTCTCTGTTGCTGGGTGGTCCCTGTGTCTTTCTTAGGGTCCTCTTTACTAGGAAGCCTCCCAGGACCTGTTCTTGGTACATGAGCTGGCGTTTTGGAACCTAGGGCCTATGCTGAGACACTTTGTTCAGCCTTGGTGCAGGGAGGAGGGGACTGGACCTGCCTCAACTGAATCTACCAGGCTGGGTTGAATTCCCTGGGGAGACCTTGCTTTGGAGGAGGTGGGAATGGGAGGTGAATTGGCGGGAAGGCTGGGGGGTGGGAGGAGGGAAGATGGGAATCCGTGGCTGATATGTAAAATAAAATTAATTAGAAAATAAAAATATTTATAAATTTTTAATAAAAAATGTGGCAGCTCTCTCTTGAATTATCTATCAGATCTAGAACTGTGAGAAAAAAGGCCTGTTCCTAATGGGGCATGTTATGGTTTGGTTAGTGTCAGAAAGCGTTTTCTAAAGCTCATGTTTAGAAACCTTATCCCTGATGCAGCAGTACTCAGGTATGAGATTTTTGTTAAGTGATTAGATCATGAAGACTGTCACTTTATCAATGGTTAATCCAATGGTGAATTCTTAATTTGATTGGTTGTTGACAGGTGATGGACACTTCAGGAGCGGGATCTAATTGAAGAAAGTAATTCCATGGAGGTAAGCCCTAGAGACTCCATCTTGTCCTGTTTCTCTCCCCTTCCCATCTACTACGAGGTAAGCAATCTTCGCTTCTTGCCATGATTTTCTGTCTCATTTTCTGCACAGTATCATGGGGTCTGGGGCCATGAGCTGGAATCTCTGAGGCCATGAGACAAAACAGATCTTTCCCCTCCAATCTAGTTTTATTATTTTGTCAAAGATGTAAGTCTGACAGCAGAGGAGAAACAGATTGATTTTTTTTAACAGAAGAAAGTAAAAGAAATATTGAATAATCAAAGCAATGTTAACCACTGTCATTATCCTTATGAGTAGAAGATTCTTGGAATTCAATGTTTGTGAATTAAGTGACATTTAGGATGATGGAGGTGCATGACACAGAATCTTGTTTCAGGCTTCTTCCTGCTTTCTCTTTTAAAACTATGTCCTCTCCAACAAGATAAGGAGGTGGGTTTAGGTTGGGAGGGGAAGACTGAGGGGTAGGAGGAGGGAAGAGGGGGATCTGTGGGTAAGATGAATAAAAAATTCCTTAATAAAAAAATGTAAGAAATAAGAAAAAAAGACTATGTCCTCTCATCTAATTCCTCTTCTTTTCTCAAATTTATCTTTAGAATTTCATATGTAAGTACTGTATTTACATAATTCCCTCCCCACCTCTTTAATTCCTCTGGTGCCTCTTCTGCTCCTCAAATTCATAGCTTCTTATTCTTTAATTATAACTGATACATATAAGGACATAATATATCCACATATATATGCATAATATGTAACAACAATTATTAAAAAAAAAAGGCCATGAATTTGAAAGTGAGCAATGAAGGGTATACTGGAAGGTTTAGAGGGAGGAAAGGGAAGGGGGAATGATGTAATTATACTCTCAAAAGTAAAAGGAAAAATCATGTAAAGTCTACTTTAGAATTAGGGTGTAGATTTATGTGATAACATTTCTTTTACTTATCAGCACCATTTTCTAGTTTTAGGAACTAAAGTTAAAGGCAGTTATTGGAAGTACACTAAGCTGAAGAAAACTTGGGAGTTGTCAATTTAAGATTAATAAATTGTATTTGAAGAATGAGGTGGGAAAGTTTGCTGTATATGAACATAGCCTTATAAAGTCTAAGACCTGGAAATAAATTTGGAATGGACACTGAAATTTGAGATTTGTAAATTGAAAGCTGCCTTTAAAGTCATGGAGCATAAAGGAATTCTGGGAATGTGTGGTGAGAAAAGTAGAGCCTGTGGATCAGAGAGGGGCTACTGAGACCTCCCCCTTAGCTGAGGAACTCTTGGCAGTTGAAGGCTACTTGGGGATAGAATCACATTTGAGGGCAGCAGTAACAGACAGGCTGCCCAGGCCCTGTAAAAGACCCCATCCCCTTGCACATATGGGCAGTACTAACTGGAATTCGTGGGTTAAAATTAAATAAATACAATTTTAAAAGATGACCTGAATTTGGGAGATAGATGTGTTATTAGGTTCTGCGTGCAAATTTTCAAGCTGCATTGCATATAAATATGAAAATTTCAAATCATAAATAAAAATTATAAAATAATCCATTAAAAAGGAAAGAAACTATAATTAAAAAGGAGAAACTGTGCCTGCTGTAGTGGAGTCCTTTGAAATGTCTGAGTGGTCAATGAAGTAAAAGAATTAATTGATGAGGATCATTTGAGTTAGGCAGAAGATGATGTTAAGAAATGTAGAGTCAACAATGCAAATTGTTTCAGGGAAATTTGGAGCACTAAGAGGGCTGAAAATAATTTACTATATTTAGTGTCAGGTCTTGAACAAGATGGTGTCACTGGCATGCTAAAGATGAGACAGTTTCAATGAACTCAGAAACAAGTTGGTCAGGAAGTGAAGTTGGGATACAGAAAACTCTTTCTAGAAGTTTGAGAAAGACAAATGTGTAGTAAACAGGAGAAGGGAAGTTATTAATGTAAAGTGTGTGTATTATAGACCAGTCACAGAGAGTCCGAGGCATGGAAAGGCAGCAACAGAAGCTAACTGTTCAGCAAAGCCCATGCTGAAGTATTCTGGGAACATGGAAGAAAAGGCAACCATCCATAGGAGAAAGCATCTTCTTTTAGAGACAGAAACAATGAAAACAAATATGTATTAGATAGACTGGAGAGAGAAGATTCCTGTGTTCACAGCTAATCATTTCATTTTGTATTTTTTTTTTTTTTTGGTCTTATTGATGTTATCTGTGGCACACTTCTATGATGGTAATAAAAACAATTTATTTCAAAGCAATTAATTGAAACTTCTACTCTTTATCCTAACCACCTCCAAGATAACTATGTATCATTTTGGAGAGTTTTTCTATGAGATTTTAGCTTCATGGTGTTAACATGTGAAGACGGCAGAAAACTGGCGTAATAAACAGAAGAACACAAACATGGTTATTCTGCACTGGCACAGAAGGGAAGGTTGTAGGCAAGTATAGTCAGAGCATCTTTATTTCACTTTGAAACGTTATTACATTGAGAAGAAAATTTTATTTTCGAGCAAGTACACTAGTATTGAATTTACTAGGAAATTGCATTTTAGTAAAGTAGGCCACAGTAATTTCTGGTTTTACTGAGAAACCCATAAAGCATTTGAAAGACTGATATCTTCTTCCAGAAACTTCTAGCTGATCACAGGCCTGAAGTCAAACCAAATTCATTTCTTCCCCTAGTTGAGGCACCCAGACGTAGAAGAGGAATGAGCATTCTTAGTTATGTAGTAGGCAGTATGTACCTTCTTCACTGAGTAGAATATTGAGAAGCTAGATGTTTTACTAACTGATAAGTTGCTGCTAGTTTTTTCCTGATTTATTGTGCCCATGAAAACCCACTTCAGAATGCTTGGTGAAAGGCAGAAACTGTATTGTCCAGACGGGATTCTGCCCTTCTGTTTATTTCTTTTTTAGTCAAAGGAAGTGCACAGCTAAGTTGCATTGTAAAGAAAAAAAGAGAAAGGAATGAACTGTATGTAGGCCAAGTAGGATTATCCTCTTAATGATGCTAATGTGAATTACTTTTAATAGGATTAAATCCCCTGGGTTTAGAGTAATAGAATCATCTTAGCTATTTCAATAGAATGTGCCTAAGTGGTGTAGAAGGATTCTAAATATTATTAGCATTCAATAGGTAAGGTGGTCCCTGGACATAATTAAAACTGATCATTCAAAACTGGAAATTATGTTCATATTTAATATTTAATTTAATTATTTTGTGTCAAACCATTCTTTTTCAGAAAGGACAGGAAAATGGCTAGGATATTTATACATGGCACTATCCTTTGTATATGCAGTGTGATATACCAGAAAAAAGTTGTTAATGAAATACTTTCCAGTAGGGACCCTAAAAATGGATTAAATTCCTTTGGCCATTAGTAAAATAATAATTTATGACACAGTATAAGTTGAAATCCAATACATGGGAAAATAGAGAATTCAATGAATGGTCCTGGAAAATTTATTATTTACAGAAAAGTTATCACCCTATCTTAATTATACCTTGAATTTACCAATAAATTAAATTTTGTACATGCAAATACTAGAAAAGTGCAATCAGTATTGATAGAATCTTGGGAGAAGAAGGTTGTTTTAAGCGTGTTTCCTCTGCCTTTGTAGCCAGAAGCCATAAAGAAAGGCTGAAAAGTTTTGAGCATATGAACTAAACGTTTCTGCTGCTACATGTCATTAAGAATGTGAATGAAAATATTTCAGACTAAGAACCTTGGCATGGTTTACAAGAAGTCTTTTATTTTACTCTATAAATAGCTCTCAAAAAATAGCTAGACCAACATCCCCCCCCCCCCCCCGGCAAATCACCATAATAAGAAAATAGGCCAATATCATGAATAGGCAATTTATTAAAATGCAAATTGCTAAGAAAGAAGACACATTATTCATGTTTTAAATTGCAAAAGTGAAACAACAAACGATAAGAAGAGGTGTCAAAATGAGGGAAGCCAGGCATCCTCACAAAGTACTGGGGACATCAGTGTGGAGGACACTGGGATATGTAGTCTATTCCTTCCTTTAGTGGACATTTATTGATCCAGGTCTGGGGCTGTCCCACCTACAGAGATTCAGAAGTAAACTTAGTAGCAGAAAGCCTTGATTCAGGCACACATCTATCTGTTCCTCGTATGGCCCACATCCAATGACTGGCCAATGTGGAGGTAAAAGTACTTAGTCACTTCAGCACAACTAAGAGTCATTCTAGCCTCTGCGCCCCTGGGGGTAAGCTAACCACCACTGCTGGGTCACACTGGAGATTCGTGGCTGCTTCTGCCCAATTTTCCCTTCTGTACAAACTGATCCCAAGAGCAGTCCTTGGACATTCAGTAAATTAAACCCTGAATTCTGAGTTTTCTGCTCAGGGGGAATCAGATCGGCTAGTCTTAATTTCTAGACTTTTCAAGAGAAAATTGCTTATGGGCATCAGTAGACTTAAATATAGCTTGCCATTTCACTTTGTGATTTCATTTCTATAAAGATAGCCATGAATAGAAGAAAAATGTTTCTCTAGCAATGTTCATTAGCAGAAGTCCTGATGAATCAAAAGCTATAACCTATTTGACATCTGTTAGTATTTGCAAATTGTTTCAAGTATGTAGTGAGCAAAAGGCTATACAAATGGACCCGTGAAAATGATACTGTGGCAAGATACTTCGTAAAGTTTTAAAATATTCATAATATGCCATATAAAAGGACAAATTTCCAGGAAATGTGCTCAGCATTACATTTTGCCTTTATACATGCATCATTACATACAAGAGGGGAAAATTAATTACTTGTTACTGTTTTTCTCTGAGAATTGAACTTAAAAATCACTTTCAATTTTTCTGTGTGTTCTCTGAATTTTCTAAAAATGTAGCATAATTGAAAATGTGTTATGACATTAGAAATAGCTTAATTTTTATTCTTTGAAGACTAGAATAAAAAGAAATTAGAATGTGACCTCTAACAAGAACACTGCTTTGATCTATTTTGCTCCATTAGGGGGACTCCACAGAAACACACTTATGTTTAGCATCCTTTTTAAAACAACTTCTAAGCAGTGAACATCCTCCTTTCTCACTCCCTCCCATGCATGAGAGTTTATTCTTTTGTGTATATAAACTACAGTCTTTTGTCAAGTATCTTACGATTAAATGACCACTTTATTTTTAGAATTTGCCTAAGGATAGCAGTCCTCTTTTTAAGAAATAGCCACAGGATAACTTAACCAAAATTTCTAGGGCAGTGATTGTGGAGGTCTACTCCCCACCACCCACTTGGAGCTGAGGAAAGGGTGGATGGTGCAGTGAAGCAAAGAAATGCTGGGGCTGTGGAGGGTCTCTGCAGCCACCCTGACCAGCATGGAGGCAAGGAGTTCAGTTCAATACAACTAAGTAGAAGGTGTTGGTTCAAACTTTGAGAGCTTGGCTCCAAGTAGTTTATTTTAGGCATATTTAAGCACAGCAAATTTGGTGAAAACTTTTCTTGTGATAAATACTCAATCCTGTGTGCACAATAAAGCTCAATAGATAACTACATTGAAACTCTTTGTAAAGCACATGTGACATCTTCCATAAAGATGGGTTCTGTAGATTGACTACATGTGACACCTTCCAAAAAGATAGGTTCTATAGATTGACAAGCTCACAATAAGGGTCTGGGGAAGGATCCAGTGTGGTCTCAGCCACACAGATAGTGCAAAGCTTACCAGGCTATTAAACATGTCCTCTCCCAGGCCCCTGGGCTGATAACAGGTTATGCATTCCTCCCTTTGAAGGTATAACCCTATGTTTTTAACATTCTTCATTCCCCTAGTGCTTATATATGAGCAAAAGGACCTCTGTACTTCCCACAAGACATGACTGGGATGCAGATCCTTCTTTTTAGAGTGACTGGGTTTCAGTGCTTTCCATTTCTAGTTCTGAGGACATTTGAACATTTTCCTTCGGTTGGAAACAGTTTAAATTCTAGTTTCCCATGTCCTTTTGAGTAACTTAGATCACTCAGAAGTATTTAGACTGCTTTGGCTTATCTGCTCTTAGAAATGCTTTAAGTGAATTGCACTTTAGTTTTTAGTTTATATGAGGCAAAATCTGAAAAAAAAGTCAGTGAAAACCATGTTTGTAATTTTCAAAACCACTTGGAAAAGACCATTTTGTTATTCTCAATAGTCCTCATCTCTCCTAAGAGCTATATGTAAGAAAGAAGATGCTCTCCAATGTAACTGGCATGAGGTTTTTAACAAGGAGAGCTAAATAACCAATTACATTGCTACTTTTACATTATCCACAGACTCCCCAAAATTG
This sequence comes from Onychomys torridus, assembly GCF_903995425.1. Classification (NCBI taxonomy): domain Eukaryota; kingdom Metazoa; phylum Chordata; class Mammalia; order Rodentia; family Cricetidae; genus Onychomys; species Onychomys torridus. Next base: position 55,340,405 of record NC_050445.1, on the reverse strand, counting down.
TATTCTAATTTTAAGCACTTACCTTATTTTTAATCTTAATTTTTCAAATACACTTTTTTTCATGATTGATGATCTCTGTTTTCATACTTAATGACCTGTGGGATTTTTATCTATTTTTATTACAAGATACCTAACATTATTTGACAATTTAAAAAAATATACATAGGGCTGGAGAGATGGCTCAGTGGTTAAGATTTCTTTCCCAGAGGACCTGGATTCAATTTCCAGCATCCACATGACAGTTCACAACTGTCTGTAACTCTTATTCCAGGGGATCCGACACCTTCACATAGACATACATAGACATGCAGGCAAAAATACCAACACACATAAATATAATAACTAAAAAAAAATTAAAAATTATACACAATGAATGATATTTTGTCACAGCCTATAGATTCTTTATCAACTGATTTATGATTTTCACAAGCATGTGTTCATTATATAAAGGCATTAATATGAGTTGCTAGCACATTTTAGTTTTACATATTAGATTATTCCCCCTGCATATGCACACCCCATACATGAACACACATAGATTAATTTGCTTGGACTATAAAAGACTTGCCTCCATTGAATGCAGATTGCTCATTCTAGAAGAATTATTTTTCTTAAACATTTGGTTTTCTTCTCAGGGACAAATCACTTGGAAAAATTGTTCTGCAAAATAAAACAAATTTAAAACATCCCCAAAACCAAAATATTATTTTCTTTAATTTCCAAATTTTGTTGCATAAGAAAAAACTGTGTGGGGACTTGGGGGGAGCAGATGCATGTTACAAATGAATTTTAAATCTGTGCACTTACAGAATATTAACCTTTTGAGAGCCACTGTGAATTCATTCTGAAGTGTAGGATGCTTCCACAGTAAATTTATGATTCATTTCAGTTATAGAAAATGGCAGCCGGGCGTTGGTGGCACACACCTTTAATCTCAGCACTCGGGAGGCAGAGGCAGGCAGATCTTTGTGAATTCGAGGCCAGCCTGGTCTCCAAAGTGAGTTCCACGAAAGGTACAAAGCTACCTGTCTCAGAAAAAAAAAATGGCAATTCATGTCAGTCAATACCTATCCAGACATGAATGACATGAATGTGTTTAGTTTATACTTTTAAATAGGGGAACAAAAGCTTGTTTCCCATTAGTTTAGCTGTTAGTAAAAATTGTGCACTTTCTAGATCTAGTGGGCAGCCTGTCTGCAACCTATTAGGCACCAAGATCTAGAAATTTGCTCTTCTGTTTTGCTCATTCCTGGGAGATCACAATGTTTTGGGGGTTGTGTGTGGAAAGTCTGCCATTGCGGTTTGCACGGAATTCTTGGCTCAGATTGAGGGATGGTGAGATGCTAAGGAACCTCTGTAGGCCTACTGTGGACCTTCCATTCCCTCGGGGAATGTAGGGCCTGGGAATGATCAGAAATGGGTAAATGTAGGTCATTAGAAAAACATAACATGTTTACTATTATCTTTCCTGGGTTATTAATACTAGCCAAGCAATTAAGAGTAAACTTTCTGTAACACTGGGTCTTCCAGTCTTGAAGTTTTCATTCATGTATTCAACAAAATCTGACCTACCCATTTGAGCAGAGTATAAAGTGGTAAATGTGAAAGAACTTTTTTAACTTGGGAAATGTTTACGACTTGGTGTGAAAGAGTTGGAATTAAAGAATTTTTACAGTCATGCCTGCAAGTCCAAATGTCAATACTTAGAAAGGTGAAAGAAAACTTCCCTTCACTGAAGGCAAAGGGGTTTGTAGAAGTCCGTTCAGACATGAAATGGGTCTGTGCTTACTAGTCAGGTGAAGAGGGTGAACTAGACTTTTTAGAGCCCTTCTCTTGTAGGAATCTTTTGAATTATTGCAGAGATAAGAAAAGAATAGTCATTTCCAAAATGAAAATAAAAACTCAAAGTCATATGCCATATTTCACATCCCAGCAACAACAGCTTCAAAGGTCGTGACATTTTATGTAATTTTCACTTTAGTATTATTATTAATTTTTGGAATACTATAGAGCAATTCTCCTTATCATTAAGTTTTTAACTATTATTTTTGGGAAATTCCATAAAATCAAAAGCATAAAGGTGAGTATTTTCCTAACAACATTGGCATTTCTAATGTTGTCAGCTTTTCTAAGCCATTATTAAGATTTCTCTAGGACTGAATTCTGGTCTCCTGGGATGACCATTTTTTTTTTTTTAATCTTTGAGCAACATTGTCAGTGAGGGACTATTTGTCAACAGCAAATTTTGCATCTTGACATGTCTTAATTGTGGCTCATCAGCCTGATATTGATTGTTCTCTTAGGCCGACTCCTCTCTCAGTGTTGCACAGTGAAGTGTCATAAGAATTTAGTATAGACTGGCAATGTCTGTTGTGTGGATTGCTGTGACTGCTAAGTTGCCACCCTTTAAATGATTCCTATTTCTGCATTCTGTGTGTTAGTGCTGGGCATACAGTTACTTTACCAGATAGTTATATGTTCATAGAGTATTTTATGACTCTTTGAATGTCTAAGCCTCCAGACAAAATGGAAAAACCACAGTCAATTACCCAAAAGTTTTGATGGAATGAGGCAGCCCATAGAGATGTTCACCTTCATCTGCTTTCCACCTATGCTTGAAAATGACAGGATATCAAGATGAAACTTACTGCCTAGGGACAATGCCCCACTTAACTCTAATTCCATGCTGTTTTGCTAAACTAACTGTTGTGGTTTGCATTTCATCCTGTCCCTTCCTCAATGTATGTCTTGAAGTCTTAGCCTCAGTACCTCAAAATGCAGCCTTACTTGAAGAAACAATTATTGTGGATGTAGTTAAAATGAGTTCATGACAGAGTACACTGGGTTTCCTGATGTGACTGATATTCTTACAAAATGAATATATTTAGAAACATGCACACACAGAGATATGTACACATACATATACATACAGAGACATAATCACACCCACACCTACTCTCCTGGAAAACACCCTGTGAAAATGAAGGCAAAGAGGAAGTGATGTGTTTACAGACCATAGTACTCCAAGGATGCCTGTAAATCCTCAGAAACCAGGCAAAAGCATGGGGCCAGTTCTCCATAGTCTTCAGGAGGAATTAACCCACGGGTGCCATGACTCTAGAACTGAAAGACTGTAAATTTCTACTGCCTACTACACTCAGTTTGTGGTCCTCTGTCATGGCTGTATGTCAGTTCCTCAGTTGACCCACCAGGATTAATCAAGTCTCCAAACACTTATTGAGAAAATGTTACTAACATCACAACTCCCTTCTTGGAACAGTGTTCCTTTCATCTGTGACACACAGTATCTCTTCCCTCTTCTTTTTATAGAATTTAACATCATTCAACTCCACATCTTTCCACAGCTGCTATACCCTGTTGCTTCACCTCCTTACCCTTTATTCATCTATTTCACTGAGACCTGCAAATGCCTTCCTATCTCCTCCAAGCATTTCTTACTGTTTTTCACTTTAAACAAGAACTAACAGTTTTTGTCCTGTTGGCACAAGCATACTTCCTCTTTGATTATTCCTCTATTTTTTCCCTCTCTTGTGCATGCTGTTTCTTGCTTCATGTCTTTATTTAATGAGTTCCACACTCATCTGCAGGTCATTGCTCTATGAGTTTGCTTTACTTCCTTAGCCAATACAGGCTAGGGTCTGCAACTAGTCATTGCAAGTGATCTGGGCAAAGCCTTCAGAAATGGCAGAAACCCAGTTACTGACAACAAATTTGCAATCAAGTTAGAAATTCATAATTAAAATAAAAATCTACCTTGTATAAAAGCTAGAACACACACACACGCACACACACACACACACACACACACACACACACACGCACACGCATATATATATGTTCTTGGCTCTCACCCCAGATATGGAATTTTTTGTTTTGTTTTGTTTTGTTTTTCGAGACAGGGTTTCTTTGTATAGCTTTGCGCCTTTCCTGGAACTCACTTGGTAGCCCAAGCTGTCCTCGAACTCACAGAAATCTGCCTGGCTCTGACTCCAGAGGGCTGGGATTAAAGGTGTGCTGTTTAAACACAATCTCACAGCATTTATTGTTACCTGAGAATAACATCAGAGCCACTAAAATAATATGAATAAATGTTTCAGACTGTGCTCCCAGGAGAAGACATGGCTAAAAGTACTGTACTTTTTCAACTTTTGAGTGCTTTACCATTTCTAGTTGGAAACACTTTGGAGCGGAGTAATATTATCTCCTTTTACTATGATCTGACCTAGTTGTTTCCTTGACTTTGTTTTAGAATGAATCTTCTCTGTACCATCTACTACAAGGTTTATGTACTCATCAAAACCAATACCCACTACCCACATATTCACTTGCTCATATAGCCACACCTGAATCTGAGTCCTATTTTGCAAGTTATCTGAAGATGAGGTTGATGGGCTGCACCATCATTTTCTACAACCTTCTGGTCCTGGCTGTGGTACAACATGGTGGAAGTCACAAAGACCACATAAGTATGAAGGCTGCCTTAGAAAGCAGTTTCCAGATTTGGACTTTTAAAGCTTCATTTTATTTATTTATTTATTTATTTATTTATTTATTTATTTATTTATTTATTTTGTGTGTGTGTGTGTGTGTGTGTGTGTGTGTGTGTGTGTGTGTGTGTGTGTGTGTGTGTTGCAGTGCCTGTGGATGTCAGGAGAAGGAGACAGATCCCATGAAATTGTAGTTACAGGTTATTGTGAGCCCTCTGATAAGGATGCTGGGAACTGAAATCAGGTCCTCCAAGAAAGCACCAAGTGCACTTAAGGAATGAGCCATCTTTTCAGATGACCGCTTTTTTGTGTGTTTAGTCAGGCAGCCAGTGTTAAGAAAGACCAATCTGGTAGAATAACTATCAGCATACTTGAGGTAGGTTCAGAAGCAGAGAGAAAGTAAGGTTGTGGATAACAGCCTAGGAGGGAAGAATTGTACATGCAGGGGTGAATGGCTGGGTGCCAGATCAAACCTTGCAAAAGATTAAGAGTATAGAGGTCTTCAAAAGTTTAAACCTTCTAGAGGTGAAATGATGCTGAGGCCAGAATCTAGAGCTTCTGGTTAGCCTCCTGATTCCTTGAGCAGGTATCTCATCCCATTAGGTTTCTGCTGTCTCCTCCAAATTTCTACCACCTTTCTAGAGTTATTCATTGTTCGTACTTGCTTCTCATTAACGCTATTGTTCAATTGCCTAAAGTGCTTCAAGAATTCAGATGTAGCAAAATGAACTCTTGAACAGAGAAATAATAATACCTTGTCCAGGGGTGCTTTTAGCCTTTGTTTAAACAATTAAGAGGGATCACTATAAAAATTGCCATTAAAATGCCATGTTCTTATCCAAGAAATGTGATATAACTTTATAATATTTGTATAACTATTAATCCTGAAATGAGACCCTATATGAACCAAAAAGTGAAACAGCAAAGGGTAAGAATTTATTTTGTCCAGTTGACTGTTTAGTTTTTAGCTTTATAGATTTGTTATGACACATCAAGAGATTTAGGGAGTTTTCTTTTCTTTTCTGTTAGTCTTCAAAAAATATTAAAGGAAAGAATCAAAATGGGAATTTGATAATGTTTTAATAATGAGCAGAGATTTTCATTTTGTGTTATAATAGTTCTAGAAAAATGTCATCAGCTCATTAGGTTGATTATATGTACTCATTTGAACTATTTGTATTTGAATGAATATGTAGTATTTCTGTTTCCTGATTGTCTCTAATTATGAAGGTTTTTAAGGCTATGTACCTAGCTATATTCAGTTTTTATATTTTTCAAAGGGTAATTGGTTATTATCTTATATATTTGATATTGCAAAATTTATTTTTATGCAACCAATTGAATACTAAATTCTTGTTTTCTTTTTGAAGCTTTATTTTCTGATAATCACTTAACATTATATTATATTTCAAGTTATTAGTCACTCAAAAATAAACTTTGAGTACTCTTAGGATTATTTCCCCTTGGTCCAAAAATTTAAATTGTTATTTTCATAATTTGTTTTAAAGCATATTCAAAAAATTTAGCTCTACAGAATTTGAAGTTTACATATTGGAATTAAGTGTCACTAACTAGTTACAGCAAAATCTGCTGATTTCATTCATGCTGAGCTTATGACCAGTAAGTATGAAATTTGTTTTAGATAAGAGTCAGTGAATTTAGTACTTGTGAGCGACGCCAGGTTGGCAACCTTTGAGTGGTGCCAGATGGACATGGGAGATGTTGGTTTTTATTTTAATGAACAGAAGAGAGAAGCAGGTGCTCCATGAGCTGTGTCAGGTGTTGCAGCAGGGATTTTTGACTTGCATTTGCAATCTAGCATTTAGTCTCTGTTTTGAAAAATAAATAAGGACTAGAGGATGGAAGGAGAAGTGGAAATCTTTTCCTCATTGAGAATTCTGGAGATAAAAATTGGCTACCAGAACAAGGCTCAGCAAAGGTAAAAATCAAGATTTCAGTACTCAGATGAATTGTGTATTAGATCTATTAGGATCAATTCACTTAGCATTACATCTCAGAACTGAAGGGGACACTAGTAATCCTCTGTCCTGTAATACCTTATTTTCACAGGTAGGGAGAGTTACTACTAATCACATGGCTACTTAGGGTTGTAACTTCACTTCATATCTACTTCTGTATAATTTATTCATTTTGTTTTTGTTGTTTGAGACAGGGTCTTATTTGGCCCTGCCTGATCTCCAACTCACTATATAGCTGAGAATGGCTTTGAACTTCTGAGCTTGCCTTCACCTTTTGAGTTCTGTGGTTACAGATTTGTGCAACCAAACTGGTTTGTGATGCTAGGAATTGAACCTTGGGCTTCACGCATGCTTTCCAAGCTCTCCACAACTAGACTACAGCCCAAGCCCCAATCTTACTCTCTTCTCTTGACTTTGAATCTGTCACTATCATCATTACACTGTATTGTTAAAAATCTTAATAAAAAGGGCAATAAGACTATTCTGTGTTGGTATACTAAGTGGACACAGTGAGTTCAAAGAAAATAGATACAGCTGGGAGAGGGAAACGGTGGGAAGTGATATGGAAAACATGGATGAGAGGGGATGTGGAGTGGATTCAATCAAAATGTACTACAAGCATGTAAGAGTTTCTCAAACCACAGAAACCAAAAATAAAAAATAAAAAAAAATTATTCAGATTGTGGTGGTTACTTTTATCTGTCAACTTGACAAAATGTAGAAACATCTGGGATGAAAAGTTGAATGAGGTATTATTTAGATCTGGTTGGCCTGTGGGTATGTGTGTCTATTGGGCATTTCCTTAATAATAACATTAATTGATATGGGAAGATTCTGTCACTATGGGCAGCATCATTCCCTAGTCAGAGATTTTGGGACTGTGTAATAGTAGAAAATGATCTAAATACTATGTATGCCTGCATTCATTTCTCTCTGCTCTTGTCTACATATAGGTTATAACTAGCTGCTCCAAGTTCCTGCTGCTTTGACAAAATAATGGACTGTATAGCCTGAAATTACGTGCTGAAATAAATTCTTTCTCTCCTAAAACAAACAAACCCAAACACTCTCTTGGCTTATTTTTTCCACTGTAGGTACTTGTGAAAGAAGCAAAGCAATTTACTGTCTGCTGGCACTTTTTTTCTAAAGGGAATTTTAACATTTAAAATTTTTATTTAATTATTATTATTATTGTGTGTACATGCATGTATGTGTTTGTATGAGGGATAATACTTGCCAGACAGTGTAGACATCAGAGGACAACTTTCTGGAGTTGGTTCTTTCTTTCTATCATGGTTTCTGGGAATTCAATTCAAGTAATCTAGTGCCTTTCTCACTGAGTCATTTCGTTGTCCAGTTGTTGGTACTTTTGAACTGAGGCCAAACATTAGAAGATCCTCTACTTGTATTTCAGGTACATTTTTTTTCCCTTTGGCAGATAGCATATCAAAAATGAAAACTATTTTCAGCCTAAATTAAATCTTTTAATTAACAGTCATTATTTTTAATATAATCTGATTGCATTCAAACATTGGAGAAAACAATTAAATCATGCTGAGAAAGAACTTGTCACAATCACAACATATTAATTTCTTCTAGATTATTCCATATATTCCCTGTAGTCAAAAATTCTCCCTACCATCTAGTTTTGTGGCCTATGGCAATGTCCGTGTCAATGTAAAGAAAGTCCATTAAATATTACATCAGTGAAAATCCTGCCTCATCAGAACACAGCAGAAAGACCACGTGGCAGGACGTAGGATGAGCAGACAAGAAAGCACACACAGGCATGGAAACATGTCCGCGTTTTTTTTTTTTTTGTTTGTTTGTTTGTTTTTTGTTTGTTTTTGTTTGTTTTTTCGAGACATGGTTTCTCTGTGTAGCTTTGTGCCTTTCCCAGAACTCAGTTTGTAGACCAGGCTGGCCTCAAACTCACAGAAATCCGCCTGGCTCTGTCTCACAAGAGCTGGGATTAAAGCCGCCGCCGCCGCCGCCGCCACCACCACTGTCTGCGTTTATAGCTAGCGGTTTTGCTGAACAAGCCATGTTTTTGTTTGCATCTTAAATGTTGCTCAGTGGCCCCTTTGTTTAATGGTTGGTCCCTAATGGAGCAATGTTCACAGATGGAGCATTAAGAAAATTATTAGATTATGAGGTCTTCCCTCATCAATGGATTAATCAACTGTTAAATTCCTAACTTGATTGATTATTGGGAGTGATAGAAATTGAGAAGCATAAAAACTAGACTTGGGAAGAAAAAATGTTTTGCCTGATATCAAAGAAGAAATGAGAACTGAAGCTGGATTTTGAACCTAGGTCCTCCTGTCTTCAGGAAGTGAGTCTATAATTTGCGCCTTTGGAAAATGTAATCTGTCACATGTCTATTTCTTTTCTCTGTTTCCAGACTGCCATAGGGTGCACAGATTTGCTCTACCAGGTGCTCACTGACATGATGTTCTGCCTCATGAAGGCTCAGAATACTCAGAGTCAAGACATCATGGATGCCAGTCTCTGAAGTTGTGAGTCAAAAACAATAATTACCTTCTTTAAACGTTTAGCTCAGGGATTTTTTCATAGCTGTGGAAAGTTGATTTACATGAGTAGTTAAGCTGATTTTATGTTGCTTTCTCTAATTTTCTTCTCTCTTTTTCTCTCTCTTCACTTCTAGGAGGAGTCCCTCCTTCTCAGCTTGCTGTTTAACTTGATTTGCTCTCAATTATACATCACTGGAACCATGTGGATCTCTGGACAGTTAAATCCAGTTTGCCTATACCTGTTCTTCCTTTTCATCTTCATATCCCTCATCCCAGAACAATGAGGCTCTCGGATTAGCCATTAGTCAAAGATGGACACACACACACACACACACACACACACACACACACACACACACACTAGACTTCAGCTCTTTTCTAGCTCAGCACATGGGAGACTGTGTTACAGCCATGTGTCTCTATTCCTGGACCTCTCTTCCGATAAGGATACATTTTACAAAGCAGGATAAGCAACAGAGGATAAGACATTTTGAGAACAAGAAGACCTAGGTTCAAAATTCAGCTTCAATTCTTATTTCCTATTTGACACTATCCAAAATACTTTTTCTTTCTAAGGATTCTATTTCTGAGAGCCATAGGATCTGTCAGAGAGCAAGCTCTGGTACATGATGTAGATCACATTGGGAGGCTGGGGAATGTATGAGCAAGAAGAGCTTGAGCTTGGGAGGCAAGAAGGAAAATATTTGGATCCTGGTGGGCGTCATCACTAGCAAGTCATTTTTCTTCAGAGATTTAATGTTCTCATCTGTAATAATACCTGTTTTGAGGAGGACTTAGTAAAATAAGAGATCAGGTCTTAATTCAGGAAAAGAATCAACAAAGAAGTCCACACTGTATTGTATTGCCTCCTTTGTTTCTTCAGCGCTGTGTTTGCTTTTCCTGCAGGAGACTTTGCTATGGTGTCTCATGAACCTTCCAGAAGCTGAGTGTGTTAGCCAAGGAACTGGAAGAAATCTTCACTCATTCATCCACCCACTTATTTATTCATGCATACCACAAATACCTATAAATAGCTGTGTCTGTCCTTTCTTTAACCTCTGTGTGTTGGACTTCCTCTCAGAACTGACAGCCGGGCCTACCTCTGAAGCATCCTGCTTAATAACTATCATGGTCCCTGGTTCTGTGGATACTGAACTCATGTCTCATGGCCATAGACTCCCTAAGCTTGTCTTCCTCAATTACACATAATTCACTCTAATTTCAACCTAGAACATTTTGCTTGTACTCTAACAGTCTCCTAAAGTTATATTTTCCATGTCTCAGGTTCAGGTTCTTGTGCTATTTAACATAAAAATGAACTACTTTGGTAAACTATTATGGAAAGGCAAAAAAAAGTTAAAGCATATTATTCATAGCACATGTATTTACAAGGACTTACTAAGTGTTGGGCATTGTAGGAGGCTTCATGGATGCCATCAGTGAACCAGGTATAAGTAATCTGCATAAATATTAAAGCCTAGAATGGAAGAGAGTAAAGTAAATTGACAACTAAAATGCTATGTGGTGATAATTTCTGTGGCAGTGGAAAAATGCAGGCTGTGTACCTGATGCACACCTGACCGATTCAGGCATGGCTTCCTGGAAGGGACAATGTCTTATTCAAGAGAAAGGCACAGAAGAAAAATTAGTATTCTGAAGGGAGTGCACAAACTCTGAAGAGAGAGGCCATAATTTGTTCATGGTAACAGGCAATATGGCGGGTGGCTGGAGAGTAGACCATCAGTCAAAACAGGCCAGGTGTTAGCATGCATAGGGCCCAGACTACAAGTGGCTTTGTAAATTATAACAGGGAAGCAATTTTGTCCAAAGACCATTAGTGAGCTGTTCTAGGGTTTTAAACAGGACAGAGACATTATCAAGTTTGGTTTTATAAGGCTGGTTTTTGCAGAAGCACAGACAATGAGGTGGAAGGAGGGTAATAATGGACACAGTCCATCCAGTTAGAAGGAGTTTGCCACGATTTGGGCGAACAGTGGAATCCCTGAGACAGAACACGGAGGAAATTGTTAATGACTTTCACGAATCCATTTATGAGTTTGTGCAGTAAATACATATTGATGCTGTGCTAGGTCTTGTGCTATGTGTTGGAGCTTAAATGAGAAACAGAAAAGGCTGCTTCTAGCTCCTAGTGGGAGCTCCTGACTATTTGAAGGTAAATGCTCAGAATATGCCAAGACATTGCAGGGCAGGAATCTGATTGGGGCATGGAAAGGCCAGCTGAAAGGCAAGTGAAATACATAAAAGGCAAACTCAGAAGAGAACCCCTTATCCAACGTTTACTGGGTGCCTAAAACTCCTCACAGTATTGTTGGAGGCCATGGGAGTATACAGCAGGTGACAACTAGTGTTCAACAGATCAACCCACCAGACAAGTGACTCTCTGATGGAGAGCCCCACTTGACAAGGCTATGGGGTCGGTGACTGTAAATGACTGGTTGCTTCTGTCTGTAATTTTTCTCAAGTGTCACTACATTTCTTCCCTGAAAACAGCTATGGGTATTCTCCCCACTGCTTGTGTGTTTATCTAGTGAATGTATTCCATCTACTGGGCACATGTATAGCTGTGGATGGTCAGGGAGATGATTTCTACTTAAGCTGTATAATTTTGATGGATAGAATATACTAGAATATGCTTTATAACTAGATCTATTCCACAAAGACTGTTAGACACTTAGAAGCCTACTTTATTTCTTTAACTCAGACTAACATAAGCAAACAACCATTTCTTCCCAGTCTAAGACAAACTACACACAATTCGCTCATTTTTACCTCCTAGCAAGTTCAAACTGGACTGAGTGTCTCTGTAATTGGATCATAAGTTAAAACTTTACAGATATGCATAAGGACAGAGTTGCAGATGTCTAACCAAGGTTATTAGCACAAAGCAAACTAAGATATTATGCCAATTCTTCACTTGCTAAATTGGACTGATAAAGACCTGACTTTCTGTGCAGATCTCTTGGCACCTTATCTCACTGGGTACTATACCCCTGGCCTAGTCACAGTCTTATACCGAGAACCTTGAAACCTTGTGTTGCCATGATAAATGGCTCTACCCTTTACTCAAGGAATGTACTATGAGCTTCAGAGGTAGCTTTGTAACTCTTCTTATGATTGAAAAAAGCCTCCTGTAAAGTGTGTGTGTGTGTGTGTGTGTAACAAGAGAGAACTAGAAAGAATTAGAACTTAGGAAGAATTAGAGCTATAAGCAGAATTAGAGCTGGAGCAAAAGAATAAAGAGAGTGACCCAAACAGTTCATGTGTGAATTTATTCCATTCCTAGAAGATATCCCTCAGACAGAAAAATCCTAAATTAAGTTTCATTATTATTTCTTTTTTTATTTTAGAATTTTTGTTCATTTTATATTTTATTTGGGTAGGCATTGTCTACAGAGATGCGTGTGCCCATGGAGACAAGAGCAGGGCTGAACAAGGGTCCTCTGCAAGAGCAACAATTGCTTTTGCCAACTGAGTCATCTCTCCAGTCCCACACACTGAGTTAGGAGAGAAAAATATCTTCATTCTCTTCCCCTTCTCTTGTAAGCAACATGTTTGTTGGTTTTCTCTTTTGCTGAGCACTTGACCATATGTTCTGCCCAGTCCAATCCAGAGAGGTTTCTCCAAAGACACCCTATTGTAATGTGCTTGGGGCTGGCAACTAAACTGAATCCCAGTTTCCAACTCATTAGACTTCCAGCCTGAAGATCTGCATTAAAGGTGTGTGTCTTAGGCACTGACATCCAGATTAGATGTTTCTTCTTTCTTCCTTCCTTCCTTCCTTCCTTCCTTCCTTCCTTCCTTCCTTCCTTCCTTCCTTCCTTCCTTCCTTTTTTTCTTAACTTTCAAAGTCTGTATTTGAAGTGTAGCTACCTACTTCAACTTAAGCAAAACATTTCTTGCAGTTGTGCCCTTCATATTAGGATTTTAGCTAATTCCATGTCTAGTTAACTTGAGAATCAAGAGTAACCACCCAAAGTGTATTTTGCTTTCTGTGGTTCATCTTCTGTAAAATAAAGGTTTGTGTACATTCCTACAGAGCTGTTATCTACTCTTCTAGGGGTTTTACTCTAATTCCTGCCACTAATGTGATCCAGGAGAGGTGTTTTCCTTACCCTGTCAGGGATCTCAGGGTTCACAACATGGAGGTCAGGGGGTAAGAATTCATAATTGGTGGGTAAGAAGCAGAGCCAGGCAGGATCCTTTGAAAGTGACAGTCTTTTTTTCCTGCCTTTTATTCATCCAGGCTCACAGTTCCCACCAACTTTCATTAGTGGTCTCTCCCCTCTCCCTCAGATAATCCTCCTTGGGAACACTCTTCCAGATTCCCATAATGATGTGCTATGAGAAGATCCTAAGTGCTTATCAATTCCGTCATGCTTACTGCCAGGTTTCAGCTTCTCAATACCTCATAATTTTCATCCTCCACTGGTGAGTTCTGTCCTCTTTAAACTTGCCACTTCCATGCTTACTCTGCTGGGCCTTCAAAGAGAGGTGTGAGAACAGTGTGTGGTAGGCAAAATGAAAAAAAAATACTTTAAATAAATACGCAAACCATTTTTTAAAAATGGAGACCATATTCTGGTTTCCAAAGTGTGCAGAAAATATTGAACAGTTACCAAAGAAGGGGTTTTGAGACTGTTCCCCTTAGAATGTGATTTGTTGAACACCCCTCGCATCTATCATCTCTCTCCATTTCATCTCGTCTGGAGAGACTCACTAAGCCTAGAAGACATGAAGATATCTCAGCAATTCAATCAACTCAGCAATTCCCAGATTTTGTGCTAGTCTGACTCCAGGCCTTTCATCCTCAATACAGAATATATCAACCACCTGGTTTTGATGCCTAAAGTTTTGTTTCATCTTAGGATCCATTGCCAGGTGACTAACTGGTAACATCCACGACTATTCTCCATGTGGGTTTGGGGTCAGAGCGGCAGATACTGATTCCCTCAAACTCTCTGGTCGTGGGCTTATTGTGGTGGGGAGACTTTTAGTGATTATGCTATTTTACTAGGATTATTAGTTTGTTTAAAACACATGTCTGACCTTGATTTCATTTTGCTAAGTGTGACATTTTTTTTTTTTGTAAGTGTAAAATATAACAATGTAAAGCAGATAAAGTGCTGTGCTCCAATCAAGTCTTTCCTCCAAAGACATTGTACTAACAACAGCCGGAAAATAGGTAGAATTCAGAAGTTTCAGTGATAATATTTTACATTAATGCACAATGTAACTGAATGGAATTATCTTTTTTTAAAATAATTTTTATTAAGAAATTTTCTATTCATTTTACATACCAACCAGATTCCCCTATCCTCCCCCCTCCCACCCCTACCCTTTACCCCCAACCCACCCCCGATTCCCACCTTCTCCAAGGCAAGGTCTCCCATGGGGAGTCAGCAGAGCCTGGTACATTCAGTTGAGGCAAGTCCAAGCCCCTACTTTCCTGCACCAAGGCTGAACAAAGTGTCTCACCATAGGCACTAGGTTCCAAAAAGCTGGCTCATGCATTAGGGACAGGGCCTGATCCCACTGCCTGGGGGCCCCCTATACAGTTAAAGGTAAACAACTGTCTCACTTATCCAGAGGGCCTGGTCCAGTACCTTGGGGGTTTCTCAGCTATTGGTCTACACATTATTATTCACGCATTTCCACTAGTTTGGTTAGTTGTCTCTGTACTTTTTCAAGTCATGGTCTCAATATTTCTTGCTCATAGAATCCCTCCTCTCTCTCATCAATTGGACTCCTGGAGCTCTGCCTGGGACCTGGCCGTGGATCTCTGCATCTGCTTCCATCAGTCACAGGATAAGGGTTCTATGATGACAGTTATGGTATTCAGCTATCTGATCACTAGAGTAGGCCAGGTCAGGCACCCTCTCAACTATTGCCAGTAGTCTATGGTGGAGTCATCCTTGTGGATTCCTGGGGACCTCCCTAGCACTATGTTTCTCCCTGTTCCCATGATATCTTCATCTATCATGGTATCTCTTTCATTTCTCTCCCACTCTGTTCCCTTTCCAGTTCGAACCTCCTCCTCCCCTAAGCCCTCATCCCCCATCCCTTGCCCTCAATTAACCCCCCTTGCCCCCAGTTTGATCATGTATATCTCATCCATTTCTCCATCACTGGGCAATCCATATGTCCTTCCTAGGGTCCTCCTTACTAGCTAGCCTCCCTGGAGCTGTGGGTTGCAGTCTGGTTATCCTTTGCTCCACTTATGAGTGAGTACATACTATGTTTGTCCTTCTGAGTCTGGGTTACCTCACTCAGGATGATATTTTTCTAATTCCATCCATTTGCCTGCAAACTTCATGATTTCATTGTTTTTCTCTGCTGAGTAATCTTCCATTATGTATATATACCACATTTTCTTTATCCATTCCTCAGTTGAGGGGCATCTAGGTTGTTCCCAGATTCTGGCTATTACAAATAATGCTGCTATGAACATAGTTGAGCAAATTCCCTTGTGGTATGATTGAGCATTCCTTGGGTATATGCCCAAGAGTGGTATAGCTGGGTTTTGACGAAATTGGTTCCCAGTTTTTTGATTCCAAAGTGGCTGTACAAGTTTGTATTCTCACCAACAGTGTAGGAGTATTTCCCTTGTTCCACATCCTCTCCAACATAAGATGTCATCAGTGTTTTTGGTTTTAGCCATTCTGACAGATGTAAGATGGTATTTCAGAGTCATTTTGATTTGCATTTCTCTGATGACTAAGGATGTTGAACAATTCCTTAAATGTCTTTCAGCCATTTGAGATTCTTTTATTGAGACACTGTTTAACTCTATAGCCCATTTTAAAATTGGATTATTAGGTATTTTGATGTCTACTTTCTTGAGTTCTTTATATATTCTGGATATCAGCCCTCTGTCAGATGTGGGGTTGGTGAAGACCTTTTCCCATTCTGTAGGCTGTCGTTTTGTCTTGTTGACCGTGTCCTTTGCTCTACAAAAGCTTCTCAGTTTCAAGAGGTCCCATTTATTAATTGTTTCTCTCAGTGTCTGTGCTATTGGTGTTATATTTAGGAAGTGATCTCCTGTGCCAATGTGTTCAAGACTGCTTCCTACTTTCTCTTCTATCAGGTTCAGAGTAACTGGATTTATGTTGAGGTCTTTGATCCACTTAGACTTAAGTTTTGTGCATGGTGACAGATATGGATCTATTTGCAATCTTCTGCATGTTGCCATCCAGTTATGCCAGTACCATTTGTAGAAGATGCTTTCTGTTTTCCATTGTACAGTTTTGGCTTCTTTGTAAAAATTTAGGTGTTCATACGTATGTGGATTAATGTCAGGGGCTTCAATTCAATTCCATTGGTCCACATATCAGGTTTTTTTGTTTTGTTTTGTTTTTTTGTTTTTTGTTTTTTTCCAGAGCTGAGGACCGAACCCAGGGCTTTGAGCTTGCTAGGAAAGTGCTCTACCACTGAGCTAAATCCTCAATCCCCCCCCTTTTTTGCCAGTACCAAGCTGTTTTTATTATTTTAGCTCTATAGTAGAGCTTGAAGTCAGGGATCATAATGCCTCCAGAGGTTGCTTTATTGTATAAGATTCTTTTAGCTATCCTGGGTTTTTTTGTTTTTTTTCCATATGAAGTTGTGTATTGTTCTTTCCAGGTCTGTGAAGAATTGTGTTGGGATTTTGATGGGATTGCATTGAATCTGTAGATTGCTTTTAGTAATATTGCCATTTTTACTATTTAATCCTACCTATCCATGAGAATGGGAGATCTTTCCATTTTCTGATATTTTCTTCAATTTCTTTCTTCAGAGACTTAAAGTCCTTATCATACAGGTCCTTCACTTGCTTAGTTAGAGTTAGCCCAAGATATTTTACATTATTGTGGCTATTTAAAGGGTGATGTTTCTCGGATTTCTTTCTCAGCCCTTTTATCATTTGAATATAGGATGTATAACTAATTTTTTTTTAGTTAATCTTGTATCCTGACACATTACTGAAGAAGTTTATCAGCTGTAAGAGTTCCCTGGTAGAATTTTTGGGGTTACTTATGTACATTGCATATCATCTGCAAATAGTGAAAATTTGACTTTTGACTTCTTCCTTTCCAATTTCTGTCCCTTTGATGTCCTTTGGTTGTCTTATTGCTCTAGCTAGAACTTCAAGTACTATATTGAATAAATATGGGGAGAGTGGAAAGCTTTATCTTGTTCCTGATTTTAGTGGAATCGCTTTGAGTTTCTCTCCATTTAACTTGATGTTGGCTATTGGCTTGCTGTAAATTGCCTTTATTATGTTTAGGTATGTTCCTTGTATTCCTGATCTCTCTAGGACCTTTATCATGAAGGGACATTAGATTTTCAAAGGCTTTTTCAGCATCTAACAAGATAATCATGTGGGTTTTTTTTCTTTCAGTTTGTTTATATGGTATATTACATTGACGGATTTTTGTTTGTTGGACCATCCTTGCAACCCTTTGATGAAGCCTACTTGATCATGTTGGATAATTTTTTGGATGTGTTCTTGGATTCGGTTTGCCAATATTTTATTGAGTATTTTTGAATCAACATTCATGAGGTAGATTGGTCTGTAATTCTCTTTTTTTTGTTGCATCTTTGTGTGGTTTGGGTATGAGGGTAACTGTAGTCTCATAAAAAGAGTTTGGTAATGTTCTTTCTGTTTCTATTGTGTGGAACAATTTGAAGAGTTTGGGTACTAGCTCTTCTTTGAAATTCTGGTAGAATTCTGTGCTGAAACCATCTGGCCCTGGACTTTTTTTTTTGGTTGGAAGACTTTTAATGACTGTTTCTATTTCCTTAGGGGTTATTGACCTACTTAAATAATTTATCTGGTCTTGATTTAACTTTGGTATGTGGTACTGATGCAGAAAATTGTCCATTGTGTTCAGATTTTCCAATTTTATGGAGTACAGGTTTTTTAAGTATGACCTGATGATTCTCTGGATTTCCTCATTGTCTGTTGTTATGTCTCTCTTTTTATTTCTGATTTTGTTGATTTGGATGCTCTCTTTCTGTCCTTTGGTTAGTTTGGATAAAGGCTTGTCTATCTTGTTGAATTTTTTCAAAGAACCCACTCTTTGTTTTATTGATTCTTTGTATTTTTCTCTTTGTTTCTATTTCATTGATTTCAGCCCTCAATTTGATTATTTCTTGGCATTTATTCCTCTTGGGTGACTTTGTTTCTTGTTGTTCTAGAGCTTTCAGGTGTGCTGTTAAGTCACTTATGTGGATTTTCTCCATCTTCTTTATGTTGGTATTTAGTGCTTTCATAGTGTCCCATAAGTTTAGGTATGTTGTACTTTCATTTTCATTGAATTCTAGGAAATCTTTAATTTCTTTCTTTATATCTTCCTTGATCTATTGGTGATTCATTTGGGTATTGTTCAGTTTCCATGAGATTGTAGGCTTTCTGTAAATTTTGTAGTTTTTGAAATCTAACTTTAAGCCATGGTGGCCCAATAAAATATATGAGGTTATTCCATTTTTTTTGTATCTGTTGAGATTTGCTTTATGACTGAGCATGTGGTCAGTTTTAGAGAAGGTTCCATTGGGTGCTGAGAAGAAGGTATATTCTTTTGTGTTAGGGTGGAATGTTCTGTAGATATTTATTAAGTCCATTTGAGTCATAACTTCTTTTAGGTCCCTTATTTCTCTGTTATTTAGTCTGGCAGATTTGTCCATTGGTGAGAGTGGGGTGTTGAGTGTCCCACTATTAGTGTATGTGGTTTGATGTGTGATTTAAGCTTTGGTAATGTTTCTTTTACAAATACAGGTGCCCTTGTATTTGGGTGATAAATGTTCAGAACTGAAACTTCATCTTGGTGGATTTTCCCTGTGATAAGTATGTAATGTCCTTCCTGATCTCTTTTGATTGATTTTAGTTTGAAGTCTATTTTATTACATATTAGGATAGCTACACCAGCTTGCTTCTTAGGTCCATTTGATTGGAAAGTCTTTTTCAGCCTTTTACTCTGAGGTAGTATCTGTCTTTGAAGATGAGGTGTGCTTATTGTATGGAGCAGAAGGATGAATCCTGTTTTTGTATCCATTCTGTCAGCCTGTGTCTTTTTATAGGTGAACTGAGACCATTGATGTTAATGGATATTAATAACCAGTGATTATTAATTTCTGTTATTTGTTTTTGGTAGTGTTGTATGTTTCTTTTCTTTGGCATTTGTTGGTGTGGGATTATCTATTGCCTGTATTTTCATGGGTGTATAACTTCCTAAGGTTGGATTTTTCCTTCTAGTGCTTTCTGTAGGACTGGATTTGTGAATAGGTATTGTTTAAATATGTTTTTATCATGGAATATTTACTCTATGTATGGAGTGTTGCTGGATATAATAGTCTGGGTTGGCATCCATGTGTGTGCCCCTAGGACCTAGGGACTAGGAACCTGGTCTGCCCAGTCCGGAGATGGGGCCTTACCTGTTCCCAAGTGCAGGGTGTGCTTATGTCTCTGGTTTTCACTGGTGTCAGTAGACCTTTTCTTTGAACCTGTTGTAGCTTTTGGAATTGGTCTCCATGGACTACATTACATATGGAACAAGGAGCAAGAGAAAAAGAAAAGTTTGCAGGTTACAGTGCTTACATTCAGTGGAAAGTTTCGTTCCTCATCTTGACTCATGACCAACAGGAGGATAGGGTCAGAGATGATAACAAAAATTTGAAATAAACCAGTGTTTAGACAACTTGGGAAGAGTAGCAAGCTTCAGAAGAAGTGATGAACTCGGTCGTATAAAGGCTGAGAGTGTTATCCTAAAAGATGTCAGGCAAGAAAGCTTCATTGACTAATACTGTATTGTGACACACTCCTATACCTTGAACAGAGATTGCTTAAGTTCAAAGACTGACCCCTATATACATGAATTCCATTACTTTAGACAAATTGTTTTCTTAGACAAGAGATTCACTTTATAGTATTTTTAAGGGGATTTATGTAGCCCAGGATGGCCTTGAACATCTGTTTTCCCTGCCCAGGTATCTTGAATGCTGGGTTTACAAGTATGCACCGTCATGATGCAGTACTGGGGATCAGACACAGGACTTCATGCATGCTAGGCAATAACTGTATGAACTGAGCTATATCCTCAGCTGGGACAAATTATTTTACCTCCATGTACCTCAGTTTTGCCTCCCATGTAAAGGTGATGAAAGTATCTGTATTTGTAGGTTTGCTATAAGAATGAGGTGAGCTAATACACACAGTAAGTGCTTAGAATCAAAGTCCTAAGAAAGTTTATTTATTGTTGCATTTGGAATCAGGGGGGCATTTTTGGTAATCTTATATTTATTGTGTAAGTGGAAAGTACACAAAAGTGTCACATCTTTGACATAACTAACATCATAGATGTTGTAGACACATGCATATTTATCACACAGTTATCCAGAAGAAGTCTGGGAGAAGTTTGGTTGGGATGTAGGATTTCAGAATTAATTTTTTAGTATGGGAAACTCACAATTTAACTGCTTCTAGTAGAACAGGAGTTTCAGCCACCTTAAAAGGAAATAAAATATATGTGGGAAGAATCTGGTGGCTCTTCAAGCATTTAATTGTAAGTGGTCACCTGTTCTTTGTAAATTGAGCTGTAGCCAACTTTTGTCCATCACAGGCAGACTCCTTCATGCTATGGTGCTGTCCCATGTGCTGGACTACACACTGAGAACACTATACAGATATGGGATTGTGAACTTCAAGTCTTTTGTAGAATTCGCTTGGCATTTCGCTGCAGGTTGTTGGTTTCTACTATTGTTTTGTTCTTATAACCATAAGTAAAATAGTAACTGGCTTCCTTTCCCCACATCACCACAAGAACTGAACCCAGATACATCTGTTCCATGATTTCTAATGTGCTATTTCAGTCACTCTCTAGTATCTTCTTAGAAGTGGGAAAATGATATGACTCACAATCTTTCTTCAAACATCAAAAAATCTATTTTTCTGTCATTTCCAGCATGGGCAATTTTAGGGCATATGTATATGTATATGTGTCTGTCAGTGATTAAAGCTTGTTTCAAGTTCCTTTCCACAAAATGAGGACTTGCTGTGGAAGGTAGATTCCTTATATGCACTTAAAATCTCCATTACTTCTTTCAGTCATTTGGGTACCATTTATGAAAGCAGAACATATTTTAATTATGAGTCCATCTTTCTTCAATATTGTTAAATGAAGTAGTTATAGGGGAGTGAATCTGGGGGAAGAGGGGAGGTGGTGGGAACTAGGAGGAGTGGAGGGAGGGAAACTGGGTTTGGGATGTATTGCATGAGAGAAGAATCTATATTTTCAATAAAAAGAAAAAGAAATAGAAATAACAATTTCACCTTGATAATCTTAGATTTAAAATACAGAATCAAAACTATGTGGTGTCACATACCTGTAACTACAAGGAGTTAGAAAGCTGAGGCAGGAGGATTGTGAGATTAATGCCAGTCTGAATTATAGCAAGATCCTGAAAAAAAAGAAAGGAAAGAAGGAAGGAAGGAAGGAAGGAAGGAAAGAAGGAAGGAAGGAAGGAAGGAAGGAAAGGAGGGAGGGAGGGAGGGAGGGAGGGAGGAAGGAAGGAAGGAAGGAAGGAAGGAAGGAAGGAAGAAAAGAAGGAAGGATAGTTTAGTGGAATGTGTATCAGTCTATGAAGAGTTTTTATGGAGCCTTTGCATAATGTTAAAACAGAGGCAGAGAAAGACTAGGTAACATTAGCTAGGTCACTTAAGGTTAGCAGCATCATGATTAAAATACTGTGGCATGTAGAAAGATGTTTTAAAAGTATGTCATTCTAATCCATTTAAAAGTGAAAACATATGCAATACACACATATGCTGGATCCTACAATGCCTATTATTAGACTAAGTTCTTGAAGTTTCCTCTAAGCAAACTGGAGTTACATCTATTGGTAATGTCTGAGAATTGATGACACAAAGACTTCTGGAGAAGTCATTCATTCAAACTGGAGTGACTTACATCCATTGGTAATGTCTGAGAATTGATGACACAAATACTTCTGAAGAAGTCATTCAGGGTGGCCAAAAATCTTTCTTGCTCCTCTAAAATTTCACTCTAATCAATGACTTTGCAGTTCTTTTATTTTCCTGAAACAATGTGATGTGCTATAATAGGAATTCAATCTGTCTGATATTATTGCATAGGAATAGTCATCAGACTTGCAAGGTTAGACACGGTTAGGTCTATTCTCTTCGGAGCCTTTCATACTGCTCTTTCCTATGAACTCATTCGGGGAGAGCTTTGTCCACTAGAAATGCCCTTAAATTCTACAGACTTAAAACAGCTGCTTACATTATTCATCCACTCATTTTATCAACAGGAGTCATGTTCTCTGTCTTATTTTCTCTCCCATTACTTTGGTTGTTATTGAGCTCTTGGGGCAGTGTGCATGCATAATTTTGCTTTTGTTGCCATGATTTGTTGCCTTAGTAGGCACCTATAATGTTTAGATAAACTTAAATTCCTTACACTGAAATAGCATAGCCAGTTGGGGTGGGACATGCCTATAACTCAGCAATCCGGAGGCTGAAGCAGGAGGACTACCTTCAATTCAAGACCAGCATGAACTATGCAGTGATTACCAGGATAGACAGGGCTGCATAGCAAAATTCTCTTGAAAAATTTAGTCTTGAAAACATGATTTTAGGGTGTGTCTCTTACAAATGAGACATATCTAGTGAATTCAAGTCTCTGTGACGAGGAGGAAAAAAGAGGAAGCTGCACTTTCCCATTTCTCCTTTGGAAATAAATATGATTGGATCTGAATTTTAAAACTGAGTGCTCAGTAAAAATTCAAAGGCAATAGTAGAAATTCAAAGTGTAAACAATATAAATTTTTGTAAAATGGGAGCATTTTGAAAACAAAATGAGTGTAGAACTCATGGTATTTGCCACAATCATTCAAAACATTGTTATATTCCTTGATGTAAAAGAAAATTTTAGTATGGCTGATATGTTTAAAATTGGCCAGATGGGGCCAGACTAAACAGTCTTTAGCCATTATATGAAAAGATGGTGAGTAAACAGCAGGATGGAGAGCTAGGGCTAAGAACGGAAAACAAACAGGCGTCTATACATAGCTTCTGCTTTATTTTAGTACCATGTCAATCCTGGTTAGATAAAGTTTCAAAAATTAAAAATTAATTTGGAAACTGACTAGGAGTGAAACCATGAGATCTCCTCTAGTCTTTGCAGACCCATAATGTGATGCCATAAGAATGTTCAGGAGCTTTACCCGCAATCCTCTCCAGTTGCATATCTGTCCCTCTTTCATGCTTGTCCAGCACTACCAATATCCATTGAAAAGGGGGCTTCAGCGTAGATGTCTGTAGGTTGCAAAGGAAACTCAGGCCAAACTTCAATTTCAGTCACCTTTTGTTGTAATTTAAAAACCATTGTCACCCAAGTCCATAACAATTCAATTGCTTCCAACTAAAGAGAGAATATGCCAAATCATGCAGCCCTAACATGGAATATGTGCTGTTCCAACTTGACTTTCATGAGAATGTTTGATGAGCTGTCCAGAACAGCATCTTTACTGAATCATTGAAGAAAACTAAACACACATACTAACAGAAACTACTACAAGCTTATGAGTGAGTGCTCCCATCCCCCTAGAAATGCTTGTTATTTGGGAATGTAGTTTCGTGACCCACCTGACAGAAGCTAAGATGCCAAATTTTTTTTTCATAGGTTGGAATACTTGTTTTCTTGATTTAGGAAGCAATTGTTTCAGATATGAGTCTATGGAATGATTTCCTTATAATTCTTTGTTCAGGTCAGGGTTTCTCTGTGTAGTTTTGGAGCCTGCCCTTGAATTCGCTGTGTAGACCAGGCTGAGATCTGTCTGTCTCTGTCTCCCAAGTGCTGGGATTAAAGGCATGTGCCACCACCGCCCAGCTTCCTCATAAATTTTTAATGACTAAAATATAAAAGTGGGTGAGAATCTTAACAATAACAATGTTTTTTAAATGATAAAATTACTCTCCGGAGCTGGGATATTCAGCTCTTTGGGGTAATAAACTATGTAATGAAGCCATTCCATATTTATGAAAAAAGCTCTATATGAATCAGATATTGTGTTTCATCTATCATTTGTCCTGAACATAGTGGAACAGTACAATGTAATGTAGACGTAGGTTTTACTTAAATTTTGTATGAATGAATGTATAGAAATGGATTTACATTAACCAATCTACCTGGGGCTGGGAAGATGGCTCAAGAGGTTATACTGCTCTTGCAGAGGACCTGCATTCAATCTCTAGCCCATACATCAGATGGCTCACAACCATTTGTAGTTCCAGCTCCAGAGGATCCAATGCCCACTTCTGACCTCTGTTTACACCTACATATGTGAACATATCCACTCATAGAAAGACAAGAAAACACACCTCACCCACACAGATACACAGAGAGACAAACACACACACAGACAAACAGAAACAGATATACACACAGACATACACAGAGAGAGAGACACACACAAACACACGGACACAGAAACACACACATACATGAGCATGTGCACAAATAGAATTTTTAAAAATGTGTCATCTCTCTGTCAGAAACAAACTACAGCTAAGTTCAGCTTGTTGCATAAAGAATGGCAATATTTTCAATATTAATATATTAATAAAATAAAAATTCAGTAACTGTCCCTGACACTTAAAATTATTTAAATCTCAAGAGATCCCTTGACTGGTTTGTGTGTAAAAATAAATTTCAGTTGTAAAATTAAGCTTACATCTCCACAGTTTAAAATTTTCCATTTAAAAAAATAATTATAAGATTAAGAAATCCAACCATCTAGTTTTATCACCAATAAACCCATTCATTTTTCAATAAAACTGAGTTTATATGTCTTTCTCATGCTTACTCAACTGACACTCCAATTGTCTCCATTAATTAAATTTATAATAACTATGTTCATTACAATGATAACATAATAATGCCTTCATGTATGAACAGCATTACTTAGTCTATTTAAAAAATAACTAATATTCTAAAGTGCACTTGAACATATAAAATTCAGCTATTGTTGGATAAACATTCTTGACATACAAAACTGGAATATAGAATTAGAGGGTCACATTCTTAATGTTTTAGAGGCATTACCAATTACTACATTTGAAGTATCTATGAAAATTTAGGTTACTCTAGGCCCAATTTTATTGCTTTTTAAAATTAATTTTAATTATTTAAAACAATTCCAAAATTTAAATATGTTTTGGTCATGTTCATCCCCTCCTCCAAGCCCCTCCAAATCATCTCCCTCCCCTTACCTACTCAACTTTATGTTCTTTCTCAAAACTGAAACAAAAAACCAATACAAGAAAACAAGGTAAAACCACATCCAAAAAGAAAAATAATTTAAAAAAAAAGTCAGTGTCAGGTGGTGGTGGCGCACACCTGTAATTCTAGCACTCGGGAGGCAGAGGCAGGTGGATCTAAGGCCAGTCTGGTCTACAGAGCTAGTCCAGGACAGGCTCCAAAGCAACAGAGAAACTGTGTCTTGAAAAACCAAAAAAAAAAAAAAAAAAAAAAAAAGACAGAAAGAAAAACAACACACCACACTGTAACCAAATAAAAGCACACACACAAATCTGTGGAGTCCATTCTATGCTGGTCAACCATTCCTGAACACAAGACCTCTCCTAGAGTGGTTATTCGCCAGTCCCTCTGTTGGAGAAAACTGATTATTCTCTATCAGAAGGTGTGACAGTTCAATTGTAAGTTTATCCAAATGGCTAGTATTCATTCATTCATTCAGTTTTTAAAAATATTGCAAATAAAATATAATAAGATAAAATAAAAACTATCACATCAAAGTTAGATAAGGCAAACCAACAGAAGAAAAAGAGCCCAAGAGAAGGCACAAGAATCACAGACTCAGTCATTTGCACACTCAGGAATCCCATAGAAACATAAAACTGGAAGCCATAATGTGTGCTCAGAAGATTTGGTGCAGGCCTGTGCAGGTCCTGTGCATCCTGCTCAGTCTCTTATGAACTTCAATCATGTTGATTTAGGAGGTTTTGGTTTTTGGTGTCCCTGATCCACTCAACTCCCACCCTCCTTCCACCTCCTCTTCCGCAGGGTTGCCTGAGCTCTGAGGAGAGAGATTTGATGAACACATACTATTTAGGGCTGAGTAGTCCAAAGTTTTTTACTCTCTGTGTAATTTCTGGCTACAGTAGGCTTAATTTTATAATGCTTTAGTCATTGTGGAAAATATACTGATGTTGAGACATTATTTTCTGTGCTTAGTAATTTTAACTCATATTTTGGTCTTGTTCTCCAAAATCTAATAGATGACATTGTGAATTTTCAGAAAAGTTGGCTATAGTGTAACTCATTTCTAATTTTTGACCACATGATGAATAACTGATTAAAATATAATTTAGATCCTTACTGAAGCATACAGAAAAGAGCTATCCTTGATTAATATAACATGCTCATATATGAATGTTGCCCCATGTTAATATACTAAAACAAAATACACTAAAATACTGTCTACATAATTATATGAGAATTGTGGTTATTATAAATCATCACACAGCCTTTATGACCATTCAGGTCATTTGTCCAAAACCACAATGGAGAAAAATAAACTATGAATAGTTCAAGCTTCATCACCCTTGAACTTTCAGCTGAAGCCTAGGGAAATGACTCAGTGGGTGGAGAGCTTGCCATGAAAGCATGTGGACTTGAGTCGGATCCTGGGACCCTGTGATAAAGGCTGGTCATGGCAGCATGCATCTCTAACCCAGTGCTGGAGTAGAGGTGGAGAGAAGAGGATGCTGAGGGCTAATTGGCTGACCAGTTTAGTCCCAAAATAGCAAGGTCAGGTTTAATGGTAGACCCTGTCTCAAAATATGTTGGAAAGAGATAGAGAAAGACACCTGAAGTTGTTGTTTGGTCTTCATGTCAGTCCATCCAGATGAGCACACCTGCACAATACAGCCACACATATTCATAACACACACACACACACACACACACACACACACACACACACACACACACACACACAGTCTACCTTTTTGATAGATAATATTTGAGTTACTGTCTTAATTTTGATAAGACCAAGTGAGTGCTATTTTTTCAGAACACAATAGGGGGTGCTGAAGAGTTGGCTCAGCTGTTAAGAGCATATGCTGCCTTTCCAGAGGACTCAAGTTCAGTTTCCAGCACCTGCATTCAGCAGCTCACCAACACCTGTAACTCCAGCTCCACGTGGGCTTGTGCTGACTTCCAGCCTTGGTGGCCACCTGTGCTCATCTGTACAAGTCTGGCACAGATGCACACATACATAATTATGATACATAAATAATTAAAAATAAAATACTTCTTTAAGATAACAATAGGTAGACACAATTTCTAATATATATTTATATTATCATTATAATTATTATATATAATAATATATAATATATATTTGCTTTTTTGTCCTAATATGTAAATGATATTTCTGCTTGTTAAACATTTATTGCCAAATACTAAGCTGAAGTTTTTTGGTGGGATATTACTGAGGTACAAAATGAGGCAAATGAACCTACAAGTTTTCTAAATTTTTATCAATCTGAATGAATTTAGATTTCATTTCTGTGGAAATCTGAATGAGGCGAAGAACACCATCCAATTATATAAAACAGATAAGCATATAAGCTGGGTGTTCAGAAAACTGTGGGTCAAATCAATGAGCTAAAATGAGAGTGGATCTCTGGACTGAGTTGGACAGCTCAGTGGGAAAAATATATGGCTGTATGTTGCTGGAAGGGAAGGGAGTGATGCCGAATGGAAAAAGGACAAATGAGCCAAGACTCTGGGAAGATGAGAAGGCGTCTGTCTCCCAAAGCTCTTAGTAAATGTGCTTCGGATTTGATCCCATGTACAGATGAAACACAAGGAGGTCCTTTTAAACAGCAAGTCAAATTCTAAACTACTCATGAAACTGTTTCAAACTTCCCTGCTGGTGAATAGTTTTATTTTCTTCATGGTATCACTAGCTCTCATCACTAGACCAGCCCTGCCGTTCTTTTCACTTTCTTTTTCTGTATCTTTTCTTGGTGACTACTCATACACTACATCTTGATTTGTCATAATAACGGTGAATATTTCCTATTTTCTGCCATGGATACATATCTAAGATACAAAATTGGCTATCTAACTTATGTTATGATAAACACACTACACTTGACCATTGTCATCAATGGAAATATAATTTTTGTTGGTTCAAAGTAGAATAATTATTAGTTGAATATTTGAGAAAGTATTTTGTAGTGTAAATATAATTTAAACTGACCTTATAAGGTTTTGTTGTTCTTCATGTGGTGGTGGTGGTGGTGTGTGTAATATATGTGGTATATGTGCACGTATGTATGCATGCATATGCAGATGATATAGGAGTATGTCAGTACCCGGATCTATCACTCTCCACTGTGTTCCTTTGAGACAGATTCTCTTACTGAGCCTGGGGTGAGACTTGCAGTTTGCAAGTGATCTTCCTGTGTCTCCCCCAAAGAGTGCTAGGATGACAAATCCCTTTGCAGCTGTGCCCAACTGCTTATGTAGATGCTGGGATCTGAACTCAGGTCCTCATGCTTGCAGCAGCCTTACTCACTGAGCTGTCTCTTCAGCTCCTAAACTGATGATAACACAGAGCAAATTTTCCTTAGCAAGACTCAATACAATGGGAAATGTCTTATTTTTGTAGTTCCTGAAAATGACAGATTTTTTGTGCTCACAATGGAAATACAAAGCACTTGAACTCACGTACTGCAGAAAATGCTCAAAACCTTCCAAGCATAACAAATAATAGCACCACAGAGAAGAACACAGCTTCCTTCTGCATCAGGGAACTGAGCTGCATCATGTCTAGAGGCACTGGTGCAGTAATTGTGTAGAATTTCCAATGCATGTGGACCATGTAAAAATAGAAACATTTATTCTCTTGAATTGTGAATCCTTGGTGCATACACATTTTCTCATTCAGTCTACCAAATCAGTACCTAAAATCCTTACCATGATATAACTAAGAACCTTTTCTACCTCTTACTCTTAAAAGTAAAAAATTCACAAGATTCAACAACAGAAAATGATGTTTTATAGTAATTAAATTACTTTGTTGATCTGAGTAAGAAGCATACATTTAAAAAGTCATAATTATTTCTAGACTTTTGACCCAGTCCTTGAATGTGATGAAATATCATTGTAAAACACCATTGCCTTTGAAAGGCAAGGTCTTCATGCACATTTGACACAGCAAACACAGATACAAAAGACAAGTTGATCTATGTTCACTTCACAAATCTGAAGACTAAAACCCAAGCCAATACCAGATTTAATGAAAAGATTTATTAAGTACTTTGTACAACTTTCAGTACACAGTAGGTGCTAATGAAGTATCTGTTCAAAGGTGGGTGGTTCTGAAATCACAAACTGTGGAAGTATTAAAATATCTCCCTAGATTTTATTCCTTATATTTTGGAATAGAAATTGAAGCCGGTTTGGCTCCCTGTAAAAGAAATCCATGAATTATTTATAATTGAAGACAAACCATAAAAAGGAATAACAGGGCACAAATATCCATAATTTGGTCATTTGCAATGGAAGCAGAACATCAGATCTGTCTGATTAAAATTAAAAGTGCTGTTATGAAGTTAGCACATGAATAAAGCAAAAGCCTAGTGAGTGTATTAATGTGCTATAGATAGATATTAGCCAGTGTTGATATCAATAAGCTGGGATCAGCTTGGGCCTTTAGCTGCTTAGGTAGGGACCTAGATAGTTCAAATATTATACAAAGGAAGTGACTCTCAGGGGACCACTGCCAGTTGAGAGAAGTTCTGTTGGATAGGAATAACCATGACTTTAATATCCTTGAAATATCCATGACCCAGATAGATAAACTATAGATTTTTCCAAGCCAGAGGAATTTCATTATACAGTGAGAGAACTAAGAGGTCAAGAAAATTGATCATAGCTTGTAGCTGACCAGTGGACCAGCTCCTAATACTCACTCTGACCATTTTTTCCCCCAATACACAGGATGATGAAATAACAGCAGTGTTTCTTGAAGCCACAGAAGTCAGTGTGTGGAAACAGAGGGAGATGGCACCTATCACTTTAGAGGACAGACTCACCTTGACAATTACGGCTGAAGAGAACAAATGGAAAGGATGAAGCACAACTGTTAATGGAAACCAGGAAAATTGGCAAATGAACATATTAAAAGAGTCAGTAATGGATGACTAGACATGTAAGCCACTGGCCACATGAAGTCAGTAGATAAAAATGTATGAGAGTTACCTGGCTTCATGAATAACATATAAACAATATTTCAAAGTAATTCTACCACACTCTATGAATGATCCCCTTACAAAATAGAGATCTAAACACTGGCATGGAAGCTGTGAAAGATTTGAGAGTAGAAAAAGAAATATCTTTCCTTGACACAGGGACTGGGAATGGTGTTCCTGGAAGGCAGACCTTTAAGAGAGATTAGACAGACTGAATGAAAAGATTTTATGCAGCCTATAACAATCCACTGTATTAAATCTTCCCTTTTGAGAATGTGACAAGACTTGTATAGTACAGAAAAATAGCCAGATCTAGGCAAAACTGTCCACCTGGTGTGAATTGTGCAACCCACTTTTCAAATCTGAGCTGTGTCCTTCTGAAAAGTCATCCAGAAAAAAAGAAAAACCTGATAGATTTTCCATTCTCCAGTAGCAGGATCCTACATGAAAGCAGAGATGGGTTTTAGTGACCTAGTCTTCTGTTTCTTTCAGTCTCTGTGGGAAAGGCAGGCAGGCAGGCAAGCAAGGTGGAGCTGAATTCTAAAGGCCTGGAGCTCTGCCTCTGCTGTGCTCCTTCTGTTTCCTTGGTTTCTAACCTTTCAATAATGATGTTCTTAACACCAGCAACAGCAGCAATCAATAGAAACGACAACCACAGCCACCATTTATGAGTATTCATTGCATGAATAAATGTTTAGCTGGGGTGGATATTGCATGAATGAATGTTTAGCTGGGCTGGACTTTTCACGATGTGCTTGATAGCCACCCTGTCTTTACTAACTTGTGCAGGTTACTTAATTCTCTGCTGCCGCTTCTAAATTTACAGATTATAAATATTAATAGCACCTAGTTTTGATTGTCAAATGAGTTAATACCAGAAACATGTTGAGAATATTCCTGGGCATATTGTTACAAATTCTTATTATTTAATATCATTTTCAAAACAAAATTTTAAAACCAGTAGTTGTAAATCCCCGCCCCCCCAATTTACAGATAAGCATATTGAGATTCAAAACTATTGGCTAACATCTTTAAGACTGTAGAGCTAGGAAGAGACAGAATCAGGCTGTAAACTTTCAAATGTTTTGCTTTTTAGCTACTCCACCATGCTGGTTCTCCCTCAGCTTCAGCTACACCACGTAAACCTCTTTGTTAGTTTCCTGTTGAACCCATCAGGGGTTTTCACATGTCTTTTTCTTTTGCCCATCTTGTTATGCCTCTATCTGAATAGCTTTATTAACTTTGTCAAGCCAATGACATTAAAATTACCCTGCACGGCCTGCTCACTTGCCACTTCTCTCTCACCTCCCTTCTCCACCTTCACAGAGCTAATTGCTCGTCTGTGTTGTTTTAACACTTAGCTCACCTGTCTCCCTTACAGCATTTATCACATTGTCTCATACCCTGTTGATGTCTTCAGTGAGAGATGGTGAACTTCTTTGCAGCACAAAGTAAAGTTTATTGAAAATGTTAGACTCTGCCAGGGCCTCACAGGGATGCGCTCACTGAAACTTCTTAACAGCTCTAGAATTCGTACACTACTGTAATCCCATTTCTGTTGTTGAGGCAGAATCTAACCTTAAATGCAGGCATAATGAATTGTTAGGTTCCAGTAAACAAATGTTTAGTAAAAAGCATAGGAAAGTCATTTGCATGGGAGAAAATCAACATTAAGTTCAACATTTTTTTTTTTTTATGGAAGACAAAGGAACAAACTCTACTTCATCTATCTAATTGTTTTTTCTTTTCTTAAGTCTGTAAAAAGAAGCAACTGATTAGCTGTAGCTAGTTCAAGCCCAATTCTTAATCCATCTTTAACATTTTTGGTAGTACAATCCCTTGCCCAAGGTATAATGGATACCTTACTTCCTCGTCCTGTAATCTTGGGTACCCATGTAAGTTAAATGCTTCAGTATTTTACTACTTATCAAAAAATCTCATAAAACATGTCATGAATGACAATATAAGCTTTAATATTAGTGGCAAGAATCTAATATTTTCCACACTCAGAGGATGATGTGTCCTTAGGCATCAGAAGGAGCTGGGAGCTGGCTGTGAAAGCCAAATGTGAATCCCTTCAACCTCCAATTGACCGGTGGCTTCCTAGAGGTCTATTTGTACAGCCACTTTTAGGGAAACGCATTCTCCCGGGTTTCCTCTGGAGTACTGGAGGATCTGCTGCTTGATCAACTTCCTGACTTGAGGAGAGGAAACTGGCTTTAAAAGCCTTTTAACCCAAAGGGTGTGGACAGCTAATGGACAACATCCTCTTGGCAAAAGGAGATGATGCAAAAGCTCCTTCCCTTGTTTAAAAACAAAGCTTTACTTATGTAACATTTTATAAAGTTAAAGGCTTTTGGTTTTACTAGTTATTTTTGGAATCTGTCACATTGCATCATAAGGCAAACTGTTTGTTAGTCAGGTTCACCCCAAATCTCCCCTATGTTTCTCCTCTTTTTTAAAAAAACTACTCTTTTAACTTACTTGCCATTTACAAATGGTATCTTCATTTTTAAGCACCATGCAGGCTTAATTTCATCTCAATATTGAGCAATTCCTTAATGTGAGGTAAATAAAGTTTCTGAAGGTCTAGAAAAGTCACAAAATCAATGGCATGTCTATAACTGAGAAGGACAATAGAATTTCATTAATGAACAGATAATAACTTATAATTTCTATTCAAAATATTCATAAACTCTATCACCAAAAAGTAATGTGTTTTTTAATCACAAAAAACCAAAATCATAAAACTTGGGAATATTAAATAATTCACAGACTCAGAGAATTTATCTTGATTTTAGTATCACTAGCCAGTTTTTGAAACATGTCATTATTTAGCACCTACTTTTATTTTTAGGATAGAATTAATATAAGTTGGAATTTTGTGTGTAAACAAGTTATAGACTATGCTACCCATGGGATAAGATAGAATAAAAACTCAAATTTGTCTGATGGTAAATGTGGAGTAGTGAGGAGTTTGGGTTCTATTTACAACTTCCCAGCAGTAATCCCAGATGCAGCACAGTTCAGCAGTTAAATGACTTAGCTGAAAGGTGTAGATAAGCATAATTATGAATGTATTTCATTGTACTTTTAATAGAAACAACTGTTGGAGGCCAAACCAACTTTTCAGCTACAGAGCACTCAGGAGTTGTATTTTTACCCCAATAAGGAGCAGTATACATCTAAAGGGGTGGATCACTTTAATAATAAAGATGCACCCCATTTCATATATTATTTCTATTTTTGGCTGGCACCAGGAAAGACCCCCGATAGTAATCATTAATGTGCACAGTGACAAGTCTGTTATTTGATTGCACTTTACCAAGACATTTTCATGTTTTCATGATACTTTGAGAGAAGTATGACTCTAGCAGAAGAGACTCACCTCCAAGTCTCTTGTAGGAATTGAATTACCTCTTTGGAAGTAAACAATTAGGACACAGTGGGGGTGAGGAGAGACTTGACATGTAGGTTTCTCCGTGACTTTATACAAATTGTTTACAACATGGGAGCTATTTTGAAAACACAGCATGGTGACTCATCTAAGCATAAGTGTCAGGGTCCTGACACTTTCCTTGGAATGTAGGAAAAACTGCCCCATAGTTGAGGGTGTATGATATATAAAAGATTCCAAGGCAAACCAGGAGATAAGGCATTAGAGAGAAGGTAGAAGCAAACTTAATTTGTAGTCATTAATTCTGACCTCACCCAGGAGTATTTATTGTCTTAGGACCCACAACTCGCCCTTACTCCATATCTGTTGATTCTTTCCCACTTGACTAAGCTCATGAAGAGCTCCTTCTGTCATGTGTTCTTCAGTCCTCACAGTGTGAACAGAGCCTAGGATGAATTTACTGAACAAATGAATAAATGAACAAGCTACTCAGGTAAGCATCCATAGAAATGTTGATGATTGGGAAAGTGGCCACATCCAAGTGTTAACAATGACAATGAGTTAATTCTATAGAGCATGATGGTGTTGAAATTCAATTAGCCAACATCTGAAGAAGAGAGTCAATTGATTTTCCTATTTACAATGAATGTTTTTCAACTGTAATCAGTTATTCAAATCAAGCCTATGTAGAAAACCAGGCAAGCTACTCACCTCAGTCTTCCTTAGTTAATATCTGCGTGAGATTCCACAGTCACAAACATATAAATCCACTGTATATAAAAGGAGCCAGATGACGAGTACAGGTATATCCAATGAAAAACACTACCACTATGATGGAAAACAATGTAAAGACAGTTCAGCTCCATAGTGTAATTAGTCCAAGAGGAACCCATTATTTATTGATGGTGAGTCTTTCTCAATGGGAAACTGGACTCCCTATTGAGGATGTATTTTTATGGAATGAAGATTAGTAAAAAATTCAAGTGGAATTAATTACCAACTGTTTTTTACTGACTCTTGAAATTGTTGCCAAAATAGATAATGTCATAAAGACACTGGAAATGACTTTTATTTTTTATGATTACTACTATTGTGTATTCACTTACAAATCTGGCTGTAAAGCGAGGCTGTGTCTGATTCATTGCTTCAGCCTTCACCTGAAAATGACAAGCTGACCAACAGGGACAGCCACAGGGTTAGCTGTATTCACTAACCCCCTGGGACCAGTCATTTATACCAACTGAGTTGTTAGTCCAAGTAGCTAGGTGGAGTCAGGCCAACTTATTCCTAACCCTCCCCCACAAAACTTAATCCACATCTATTGACCTATCTAAACAATAAAAGTATGGATTAGTGAAACCTATGTTCTCTGGCCTCAAGACCATTTTTGAAATTTCTGATTGATATTTGAAACTTGCAGCCAAGTTTTCCATGAAAACAACCAACATCATGTCTTTCCTGTAAATTTTGAGATGGAAACATGTTAGGAGACCATGTTTTGGTAACACTGTCTTTATTGTGTTTTAGGTAATGGTTTTAGTATGAACAAGGAGCTTTTATTGCTAGATCCGCCTCACTGCTGTGCATTAAACTTTGTCTCAGATCAAATTAGCTTTGGTGTAGAAATGAGGTTAGAATGCTCACTAATCATGGCTTGAGCAAAACTGAAGAGTTGCATAGACCATTAAAAATTTCAGTTTTTTGATTTTTCTATTTACATTAAAAATTCTGTTTATATAAGTATTATATCAATAAGAAATTCTTTTTCACTCAGTTCTTAACCTTATTTTTCAAATACAAATACAAATGCAAAACAAACAAACAAAAATACCTCCAGAAACAAAACAATGGAAAGCCAATAGAACTAATAACAGCTTTCTCTGGCTTTGTTGTACTATTTCTGCAAACCATTTGGCAAGTAATAGATTTAGAACTCAAATTCTACTGTACACTAAAGTGTAATAATTATATTAAAATTCCAAACCAAACAATTAGGCATGTATTTGTTTGTAAATACTACTGCCATATAAGAATAAGTAAAAGGATGGATTTGAAAAGTTACCCAAAAATGCTTTAGAAATATTAAGTCAGCTTTATGCTGTCAGACATATATTTCCAGTCTCAGAATATGGTAGCTACAAAATAAATAAATAAAAAAATCCATAATAAAGCTAATTTTTCTAGTTTGTGCTTGTTTGCAATATTAAAGAAAATTTTATGCCAAAAATGTAAAATTTATTCCACGAAAATTAACAGGCTACACAGATAAATTTTGGCAAATGCAACTTTATATTGAAGTTCACACATCTGTATCTTAAAGAATGAGACTCACAGAATCTAATGTATTTCTAAAATACCAGAAATCATATTATAAGCTTTCACAAGTTAAAACTGAAATAATTTAAACGACCAATACACTGAATGTGCAGAAAGTATAAACAAGACTGTGCCTTCCACAGAATAAACACTTCACAAATTGTGCCGGGTGTCATCCTAAGGCTGTG
Source organism: Onychomys torridus (assembly GCF_903995425.1). Lineage (NCBI taxonomy): Eukaryota > Metazoa > Chordata > Mammalia > Rodentia > Cricetidae > Onychomys > Onychomys torridus. Next base: position 55,304,182 of record NC_050445.1, on the reverse strand, counting down.
GGCTCCACTTGACAGCTGACTTACAATATAAACATACAGCAACTGTCTGCTTCTTAGAACACCCTAGAATGGGCAGCACACCTCAGAAGAAAATCTCTTTATCCAAGTGATGTGCACCTTAATTTCCAAACCATGTGAGGAAAAATGGAAAAGTATTCAATGCTCTTCCATGCACTTCCTGATGAACAGCCAGGGCCAGTCACTGATTCAATGCCTCTTGACTATTTTCTCCACTGCTAAACAATATGAAGGATACTAGATAACCCTTTAAGGCAACATGTGTTTATTCTGCATCATTAGAACTGCTCATCTGTGGTCAGTTGATACCATTCATGTTGCCTCCCAGACAGATATCTAGCATTTGTAAAATAGAAACGAACTGGAAACTTTTTTACTGAATGAACAGAAAACACATAATACAGTAGTTCAATGCTAGCAATTTCACTGGTAAGGAAGGAAAGTGGCATTTAGAAATAGCAATATATTAATACAAAAAGGTAAACTCTAATTGGAACTGATATACTGCTTTGGAATGCTCCCCCAAACTTACAAGGCGTGTTTAAAGTGTTGTACCCCAATAATTCATGGCACATCTTTAGAGGATTACAGTACTTTTAAGTCCCCCAGTAGTGTGAAGTCTTTGCAAAACAAAAATAGTATGAAATGTTTTAAAGTCTTCAAACTTCTAAAATTAGCTTTTATCAACACATTTACCTCATGTCAACTTAATTTATTCAAATGTCCAATGCTAATTGTTTTTAAGTTTTTTCATATGTAATGATATACACAGCATTTAGCACTGACACTTAGCACCTGCTACACTCATTGTCTAGTGTTCAACCATGGAAAGAAACTTAGGGCAGTGGTTCTCTGTCCTTTCTTAATTACAAACCTTCGCCGGCAGTCAGCAGGATCACTCTGAGATTGAAAATAGGATTTTAGGTGAACTATTGCAAAGACTGCAGAATGTTGCCCAAATCCTTACAACTGCTGATCCCATCCTTGCTTTTCTTCTCAAGACATGGCTACAGGCCACAATTGCTTAGCAGAGAGGGTTAGTGTTTCACAAGGCTAAGGATTTACAGATGCTCCCTCATATAACACAGTAAGGTTCCCTTGGTAACCTGGATTTTCTGCAGTAAAGAAGGGTTGTGCTGAAACAGCGCCTCAGCTCCCTGTTGGAGAAAATGCAGACAAAGGGATTGATCCCTGCTTGGGCAAAACTCATCCAGACAGCGGCTGTCAGAAATCCCCCTGGTACTACAGGCCCTCTTGCAAAAACTCTCCAATAGCAGGCCACCAGATAGGGGCCCCACAAGGTCAGGAAGAGGAAAGTCATTACATAGAACATTCTGCTGATTCGTTTCTCCATTTTGAACTCATCTAAGACCAACAGCCGTCTTCTGCCTGTGGTATTTGCATTTTGCCTGATGCCCAGCAAGGTGGGTGGTGTGGGACCCCTTCCAAATCCCGCTAGCCAATTGGCAGCTGCCTGGCCACTGGCTCCAGGGCCATGAAAGGTCCAGTTCTGGCTGACTGCTGCTACAAACTGGACTGGCTTCATTTTCCTTCGATCGTGGACAAAAAATATCAGCTTGAGGTAGACAAGCTGTGTGGCTAGGAGGATGAGGGCGAGGAGCAGCATAAATCCAAGGGAGTCGTTAGCCCTGAACGAGCGGTGTTGGAAGGTGCACTGATCCTCCTCCCTAATGAACGAGTAGGTGCCCACGTCTAAAACTGGGGGGAAGGCCATGGCCACAGACAGAGTCCAGACCATGCAGATCACAGCCAAACACGTCCAAAAGGTCAGCCTCTTTGTATAGAAGCGGTGATGGGCGATAGCTAAGTATCTGGTGACGCTGATACAGAAGAGCATGAAAGCGGTGTGGAAACAGGACAAAACCCCCAGAAAGGCAATCACTTTGCAAGTCAGAGTCCCGTAAGTCCAGGCAGAGCCATTTTTGACAGAGTTGAACACAAATGGAAAACAAATTGCAGATCTGAGGATGTCTGAACAGCACAGATCCAGCAGGAAGTAGTAGGGAGCTCTGTGCAAGGTCTTATCTTTCACTAGCAAAATGGAGATCAGGAGGTTGCCCACCACGCTGACTCCTATTATGAAACCCAAGGAAGTCAGTTTCAGAAAGGCTGTTAGAGGCGAAAGATTTTGCAAAATGTTGTCAGCTGCATGGCTATAGTTCGCCATAGATGGATGGAGGATAAAAAACAGCCTCAGTCAAGTCTCATGATCTAGATACAAGAACAGGGAAAAGCTAGATCCATGCATTTTACTGAAAATGTAATCCACAAAGAGATCTGATCCAATCTGTGCTCATGCTTCCTCTTTCCTTCCATGTGATTTGCCATCAGAATATCTGAAGAAGAAAAGAAGAGAACTATCAGTTCTTAAGTTAACAAGCCATGATGTCAAAGCAAGCAGAAAGCTGGCCCTTTATGAGGAAGCAAATAAAGTTTCCATTTTAAACACGACTGTTTGTTCCAGCAGTCATTTGCTTGAGATGTCAGGGTACTGGCTGTTTTAGTGTCCTAAGCTAGGTGAACTTAACGATGTCCTTGTTTTAGACACCATCTCGTCAGATGTGGGCACCTTCATGAGGGAAGGGAATAAATTGTCCCACAGTTGTAAGATACGCCAGCCCAAGAATTAGTAACTAGCTTTGCAAAGGAATCTGCAAGGTTACCGATAGGAGACAGAGAGGAGGCTATCCACAATTATTAGAGCTCTTTTAGTACCATCAGTATTTTAAAGGAAGCTTCTCTGCTCATTTGCATCCAGAGAACCTCTGCAAAATATACCTTTTTAAGTCAAGTGCCCCAGCTCATGCTGCAGGAGAGTATTTGTTGATTCATCTTGAGGCATGATTTCGACACCGGACTTAAAATGAATAGAAATCTGTCCGAAGATTTGATGTGTTTTAATCTTTTGTCTTTCTCTCCTTACCCCACCCACCCCCCTTTTTGGCAAATCTTGTAGCTTTTAAGCCAACATGATTATTAAAAATGGTTAATGTAAATACTGGCCAGGGAAACACACCCAGAGGGATAATGCACTTCCATTTGTAAACCTTGGCTGCCTGGATTCAAATGAATATAATATGAAATGGTATTTCTTAGGCAATTAAGCTTTTCTCATTTACACTGATAATCTTTGTTGCAAATCACAAGTGGCTTTATTTTTAAACAAAATGCACATTGTCTCCTAGGTGCCTGGGAGCCACACCAGGGAAATCAGCTTCCTCTGTTATTCCCACGAAGCGAGTTTCCTTTGCCACTTCTCACTTGCCTGGAATATGCTGATGGAAACCCAAGCAGAACTGCATCCGATGATGCTAATTTCCCAACCGGTGCATCCCCGGGCAAATACCGATCACATCATGCAACATTACGAAACCTGAAATCCACCACCCCTGGATTTATAACGGGGATGGAGGAGGGGGAGGGGAGGAGAGAGAGAGAGAGAGAGAGAGAGAGATGCATTACATACTCGAAGATGGGGAGAGATTGCTTCTGTGCTGCAAGGGAAGGATTCCCGGTGATTCGCAGTCTGGTATTCCTCAGTTTTGCAAAGCTTTCCAGAAACCGAACTCTCAATAAGCCTTACAGAAGATGCATTGTCTGAATGTACTTCCATTATGCAGTTTATTGTCAGAAAGGGAAGGAAAAAAAAAAACCCTCTGGGAGGGCTGTATCCTGGTGAACCTGCAGTTTCATCAACACGGTGCAACCCCCTCCCCCAAACTTAACCGAGAGTATATCCTCCTACCTGTTGGTGTTGGATATCCCGACAGACTATAGCTTCTTCTTTCTATAAATTGCTGATTTTTTTTTCCTGAGTGCCTTGACTGAGCATCCAGGCAGGGCTCGGCGGCGCCTGCGCGTTGGAGCCTCCTTCAGCTCCAGCCGCGTCCTCCCCTGTCGCAGCGGCACCGTCTCCCCCAGTAACGCAGGGGCCGCGGCGGCGGCGGCGCGGTGGCGAGGGCGGCGGCAAGGGCTGCTCCGGCCTCCTCCGCCCGGCCAGCGGGAGCCCCTGCCTGTCTCCGGAGCAGGCTGGCTTGCTTCAATGTCCTGTCCAGTTCAGCCGGCCCCGAATCAGGCTTTTGTTCCCTCGAGGCTGCTTCGGAACTTTTCCCTCCCCGCATTGGAAGTGGGGGGCTCGGGAAGGCTCTTCCCGGACCTCAGGCCCATCCTCTTCCCCTAGGGCAGCGCACGAAGCCACCGTGCCGCGGACCGCCGCCTCCGCCCCAGCTGCCCCGAACCCTCGCCTTCCCGAAACATCGTCTTCCTTTCTCTGTCAGGGTGGTCCTGCTAAGCATTGGATGCGCCTTGCAGAATTCTTCTCAAATGATTTTCCCTGCTGGTCTTTGATTTGGCACGTTAGCTGAGGAAAGAAAAAGAAAGAATGAAAAAAGACAGAAAAAAAAATTAAGCACAGTCAAAAATCTTGTCAATGGGGGAAGAAGGAAAGCAGGTTAGGGCAGCCCTGTCTTTGTTAGTCATCTGTTCTCGAAGGCACGCAGATCTGTGTTTAAGGAAGGAGATGCTAAGTTCAGTCGGCAAGAGCAAAAACGATCTACACTCATTCTACCTTCTCCAACGTGACTAACGGATCAGGAGAACAGAGATTTTACATGGCTGTTCCTCACATCCCACCCCACCAAGCTACAAGCCTCTCCTTTCTCCTCCAAGCCGGGCTGACCAATAGGTTGCTGATGTCAAAGCGGTGGTGTGTATGAGTTCCCCCTTTCCTCTCCTTTGTTATTAGACATAAAAAAAAATTACCAGGAATATGATGAATACCGAAAACTTACACCAGTCCACAAACACCACATAGTCTGACACCTGGTGATTAGGAACGCCTCTAGAATCATCCACGTCCCGATTATCCCATTTCCAAAGAGTTTTTGTGAGGGTGGGGTAAGATTTTAAACAACTACCCACTCTCCACCCCTTAAAAAGCTAGCAGGCACGCTTTCATTAATTCCCAAGGTAAAACGTCTGCTTGTCTTGCTGCAAGATTATTGCTTTATAATAATCTGTTAATGAAACAGAAAAAAACCTCTCTACAGTAATAATTTGATCTCGAGACAGCAGTAAAATACCTCATCGCTGGGTGGTGAGATTGTGACATTCAGGGGAAGTCAAGCCAATCAGCATACAGATAATATAGGTTAATTTACATATTGTATTTCTATTGGACACATAGAGGTAAAATGTTTAAGGCTTAAAAATGAATACTTCACTGTCATGATGTCACAGTCGTTACACAAAGACCAATGTTAGTAATGCTGAAATAATGTTAAACTGCCCTGATTTGATTGGAGATTTTCTTAGCCAATTAAAAATATAATGATTAGGGGTGTGTGTGTGTGTGTGTGTGTGTGTGTGTGTGTGTGTGTGTGTTCTTTTGGATAACCAAAAGGCACTTGCTTATAGGCATTTCCTTTACTTAGGAGAGTCAATCCTGCAACAATACAGAAAGTAACTTGAAGATATTTCCACCCAAGTAAGACATCCCAGTTTTTGTAAACCATGATTCTGCAGAACTTGGAACTATATGATGGGGAAAATCTTCTAAGTGAAATCTCAAGCTATTTTTATGAAACTACAAAATAATTTTCTACTTCTTAAATTGTATCTCAATGCATTTTGCAAAGAATGATGATTTATTGAACTTTTAAGATTAAAAAATAGTTAATGGATTAAGTGATTCAAGTAAGTTTGCTGAACACCCACTGTTGACCAGATGTTAGGCTATCCAGATTAAAAAGTTTAGAAGTAAATGAAAGGGAGGGGCACACTGCCAGAGCATGAAGCTATAATCCACTCTGGCAAAAAGTGCAGGACTACGACCCAAGGGTTGAGCTAGATAATAGAAAAGGATTTGTATATACAATAGTCTTCCATAGCAATGCCCAGGTATAGTAGAGCTATTTTTCTTTGGCAACTGAGTACAGCTACAGTCACTTCAGTTCCCTGCTCCCCATGCCCATTAGACAAGAATGTCATTTTCTTCCCTCCAAAGGGGGGTCAAGAACTAATGAGATGATTTTCAATTTAGGTCATTAATACTACAGAAGAAACACACTGGGTTTTGCATCTTGGAACAACAGACAAGGATTTTAAAGACAGGTTTAACAGCTGAACAAAGTTTCATATTATCAACAAGTTCTAAAACATATGGCTATTGCTGCAGATTTACATTCACATTGTAGGGTGACTTGATCTCAGCTAACTTCTTTTCTGATTCCTTATATCACCAAACCTAGAAAAATTGATTTTCAGGTTAAAAATAAAAGACAAAGCACACCCAGCAAAGTGTTTTCTACCCTAATCATAGGGTTTGAAGGACTTTAAAGGTTCCCAGCATTTGACATGTTACATTTAGAATATTGATTTTTGTTTAGGCAATTTGCTCAATTTGGTCATTAGACTCAATATAGACAATTTTATTTTAAAAGGAAACTAACTTCTTTTTGGAGTTAACGTATTTTAGGTTTTTGTTCTGTGATGCTCAGCTTCATTATGGGTGCAGTGGTTTTATTCTATGCATTGCTTATGTGCAAGTCCATCAAGATTTGAACTTATAGAATAATAGGCCGCAATAAAAGGTTCTAAAAATGATATCTACTTGTTCATTAAAAATGTTTATAGTTTGTCCTTAAAGCTTTAGAAAACATGTAAATTTGGAGTTCTGAACTAGTGATTGCTAAAAGCTTTATTGAGAAGAAAGGTACCCATTGATCCCTCTTGCATAGAAACATTTTATGATAGACTATTGAGAAATAAGAGCTAACTTGGCATAAGTAATTAATAGATAGAAGAATTATACATTTATGTTTAATAATGTTTTTCCAAGAAGCAAACTTTTCCAGAGTGATATAAGTAGTTAAAAGTTTTTAGGGCATTGTACTTACATACTTGAAGATTAAAATGGTGGACTTCAGACCTAAAAAGTGACCATCAGATTTTAAAACTGTGCCTCAGAAGTTTGGAATAACTATAATTGTGACCATCTCAAATGAGGAATGATATTTCTTCAGAATTTTAATAGGTTTTAAAAAGATTAAGAATCTGGCATATTTCTTTCCACATCACTAAGAGGTTCATTTGTCAGATTTTCCTTTCTGTTCTGCCACAAAACAGGGTCCAAAGTGCTACTATAACTCACTTTTAATTTTGGAGGTAGCATCTTCTTTCTCAGTTTAAGACACAGGCTTTTGAAAGCTCAGCAGTTTCCTTTTTGTGACCTTTGTGTAGAAAATTTCCATCTCTGACAAACTTTAAGATTTATCCCTGTATTTAATTCATCTAGCAAACACTTTGTCAGGCTGGTTCTCTATGAGATACCAGGATAGATCTCGAAGAAAACCAACAATCAGGTGGTGGGACTTGTTTACGGACAGCTGCATCCTTCTCGAGAAAACCGGGAGAGGAAGGAGAGTGGTTAGAAGCAAAGGGGTGCTTGTCCAGTGCTTAGAGGGAAGCCACAGGAGTTTGAAAAGTAAGAGTCAGCTCTCATGTTGAATAACCATGAGACGAAAGAACTGTTCACTGAGGGTGGCAAAAGAAAAAAATGGAAAGAAGAAGCTCATCTAATAATGAAAATAATGAGTTATTTCAGACATACGGAATGTGAAGTATTGGTGGGTATTTCAAATATTGAAGTCTTTTATGTGGTCAAAAGTGAAGGCCTAATTCAGGAAGTACCAAGGAATGATGGCAGAGTAGCATAAACTGATGGATGGTGTTGCCAGTTAGAAACAGTCAAGTGAGTCTCTTCTTCCTATTCCAGTCAGTTCATAAAAGGGGGTGGTGGTGGTTATAAATATGCTGGAGAAGTGGAAAAACAGGAGAAACGTTTGTGTCAGGGGTACCTCAGGATAAAGACTTTTAATGAGGAGTGGTCATCGTCCACACAAATTGTGACTCAGAACTTTAGACCAGTGGTGAATGAGAAGATACCATTGGGTCTGGTAGTAAGGCTAGCAGTTTATGAGAGACAAGTTTGTATGTATTGACAAGCAATGGCACAGTCTTAAAGGCGTCTAAGGTTAGACTCAGATAGGATTGTACTGTTAATCACAGCACTGTCTTGATGACATAGGTTTTAATGAATTTTATTAATACTTTATGAACAAAGTGGTGGTTATTTAAATGAATACAGCATGTCTTCTTCAAGAAGTCTTGAAAACTTTTAAACTGTATATTATTTAACTTATGTGACTGAGAAGAGCAAACAAAAGTTACAAGTTCCTTACTAATGCCTGGGACAACTTCAGCGCTTAAAGAAAAAGCCCTTGTTCTACTATTATACTCAAAATTGTCCCATTAATTTTATATTCCAACCCCACCTCCTTTTTTAAAAAATATCTATTTTATTTTTATGTGCACTTGTGTTTTTGCCATGGGTGTTGGGGTCCCCTGAAACTGAAGTTTCAGACAGGTGTGAGCTGCCATGTGGGTGCTGGGAATTGAACTCGGGTCCTCTGGAAGAAGAGTCAGCACTCTTAACCCCTGAGCCATCTTTCCAGCCCACCACCTCCTTTTTTAGATGCAGTTAATCTTATCTAGGAAAACAAAAATGGAGAAAGAGAAATGAAGAGAAGAGAAGGGGGGGGGGGACAGACAGACAGACGCCTAGAGGAAAGACATGAAGAGGAACCCACATGTTGGTAAAATGACTAAGGAATGAGAAGCTAATTTAATAGTCAAGTTAATGGAGAGTCATACATATCTTAGATGGATTATAAATTCTCAGGGAATAAAAATGCAATGTAGATTTAAAATCTCTAGAACTATAAGGACTTTTGGTTTCATTTTTCAGAGGTTACTTCAATCTCGTAGTACATTAAGGACATTACTATGAGTACCCGTTCAGTGATAATGTAAGCAGGTGATGATTGCTTCTGTGGTGTTTAGCTTTTTGACAAATGAGCATAATTAAAATGTTCTGAAATTAAAGAATAGTGCCTTCAGATCTAAGAATTCCATACTGCCTGCCCAGACCTGCATTCTGATTTTCTGATTACCCTTTCTTTTACATTTCTCTTAAAATTTTAAACTTTATATTTTCTCTTTACAGAATTATAACTTCATAACACAAGGTCAGTTTTGTCTTTTGGATTGAAAATGTATGAGAGCTATTTATAAATATTATAAATATTGGTTGTATTTAATTTCACTAACATTTATTAAAGGGGAAATACACTTTTTTTTTCTTTTTTTTCCCCGGAGCTAAGGACTGATTCCAGGGCCTTGCTCTTGCTAGGCAAGCGCTCTATGACTGAGCTAAATCCCCAACCTCAGGGAATACACTCTTATCTACTTAATTTTGCATCAAAAATGACTTTATTGAGACTAAGTCTCAGGGGAACACAATTTCATTCATTCATCAAATACTCAAGGCTTCACTGGAATTATAAACTCTGATGTGTTGGCATTTTGCTTCCCTGGCGCCCCCAAAAGAACCTGGTCCAGGGAAGGCATGTGGTACACATTTGTTGAATGGATAAGTATGAACCTGCTACACAAAAGATGCTCTCAGGTCCTGTACATAGGGAAATGCAAGGAGGAAAGGCATAGCAACTTAAGCTCCAAGGAGGCTGCACATTTTTCTTAATTGAATGGAATTGGGATAGTTATTTGTATTTTGGATAGACAGTTGTCTTCAACAAGGATTCACTCTGGATTTGGAGTTCAGTTTGCTTTTTAACATTATTACATAAGCATCTACATGATTTCTTATTTGCATTAGAACTTAGTAATTTCATACCATTTTCTAATGTCTCATGTAGATTATAAGACAAGAGCAGATGCTTTCTTTGTTCCTTAATCACTACACTGGTGATCAAATATAGAAATATATATGTATATATAGTCTTATAAATATATGTATTAATATGTAATAAATATATTTATAGTCTTTATAAAATATGTAATTATAATCTCACTCTGACTTTCTATAATACGATCATTAATCTTCTAATGACAGTGAATCAAAAAAAGCAAGCAAATGAGGACACATAGGAAATCCAATCTGATAAATCAGCACAGAAGTGAAAAGCTTGATAATATAAAACATTTAAATGATCATCACTGTTTAACTAAATGTGACATGATGCTATCTCTGTAGTACAGTGAACTGCAACCTGCCTTAATATATAAGCAAACCTAAGCCTATATTATTATAATGAGATGCGAAGTCCTACCCAAGGTCAAAAGCTGAGATTCAGCTGATCGCACGCTGCCAACTGTTCAGACCACATTCAAATAGGTAAATGCCTCAATACACCATGCAAGTGCCTGATCCGCAGCCAGTCAAAATATTTGCTTGCCATGCTTCTTTTTATTTATTTTTTCTGTCTATAAATAAAATATCATAGATTTTTACTGAAATTCCTCTGGTTCTGAGCACTGCCCAGTTCATGATTTGTTTTTTCTCTGTAGACAGACTTTGCTAACTTAACTTTGTAATGGCTTCCTTTTAATAATAACTTCTTATATGATTTTGTTGGTGAATTCTTCATAATTATCCATGGGATGAGAAGGAAAAGATGTTAAAATAGAAATTGTTTATTTAGCTACTTGGATAAATACTTTATAAGGGTGATGTGACTCTTAGGTAAATGGCAGGATAATATTTTCTTGTGTTTTGTTTTCCTTTTTGAAAGCATTCTCCTTTCTTTATCAGGCATAAATTAGTGCCAAACAAAAATTCTTATACAAAATAATGCTGATTCATTTTATCAATTAAATATAGTATTAAAAAGCTGCCAGCCAAATTACTCTTTAAGTCATCTTAGTTTGAAAAAAAGGCCAAGGCAGATGATAGTTTATAATCTTTGTAACAAGGGAGTGTAAAGCAGTGTCCCAACTAAAAAAAAGGGCAGCAGGTCACTTTGTAAAGGCCCCAATGACTAAAAGTGTGTTATATAAATTTCCCTACATACTATTATTTGGGATTGCCTTTTTCCTTTATCTAGTCTAGAATCACAGCATCCTGTATTGGCAGATGGTATGTGACTTACAACAGCTGTTTTCTGGCATGGCTATAGCTAAAAGGTTGTTAATCATTCCCATGGGATATAAGGAATTTTGTTACACACATGTAAAGTATTGAAAAAATATGTGCCTTGTGTGTACAGATTTGAAATGCAATATGTGTTGTGTTCATGGACTTTAGAATCTGTACTTCTAGAGTTAGTCATTGTCTCTTTGATGTCTGTGCTGTAGAGGGGTTGGTCACTGAACCAGGCTTAGAAGAGGGAGGTGGGCAGAATATCTGCATATATTTTATGGCTTTCAGTTTAACAGTTAGTATGAAATTCCCAAGTGTGTGGATGAGTGTATCTCTTATTCTAGTGCCTTCTCTTGGGATCTTTTCCTTCTGTGGGTTTGCCTTGTCCAACTTCAATGTGATGGTTTTTGTTTTTATCTCTTAGAAGCATGTTCGTTTCTATAGAGACAGAAAGGCAGTGGATCTGGATGGGAGGAGAGGTGGGGAGGAAATGGGAGGAGCAGAGGGAGGGGAAACTGTAATCAGGATATATTATGTGATAAAAGAACATTTCAACAAAAGGTGTAAAATAAAAAAAGATAAATGTGGGAATGATCTTATGCCAAGAGTTCCAATATATTTTTTTACTATGGACTTCATATACTTCAATATCAATTATGACAGTAGAACAGAGCTCTGCTTGTCTCAATTACAGAACTAGTTTGAATTTAGATGTCTGAACAATTATCTAGGACAGCTAGAGGACTAAATCAATGTATGACATCCAGGTAAACAGTTTGTACCCCTGTGAGAATTCTGAATGTGGACATTCTGGCTGTTCGAGTTAGGTGGTATTTTCTCCAGTAACTGTAGGATTGTGTAGTATAAATCCAGGACCACTGTCATTTTGTCCCACTGGCATACAGACATGGGTCTTTGTAAGGACCAATTTGCTGTAATAAGCATATTGTTTTTGAGGGAACATTGGGCCCTTCCATTTTATTGATAGTAGGTAACAGATTATTAAACTAAAAAAACAAAAAACAAAACCAAAAAACCCAGCATATAAAATTCCCTTTCAACTAGGCATTCACTAATTCAAGTATATACTGCATTAGATGTAGGTGTATGTGTGGTGATATATTATGTACCCTAATAAAATATACCTGAAGATCAGAGAGTAGAACAAGCCACTAGATTAAACATAGAGGCTAGACAGTGGTGGCACACATCTTTAATCCTAGCACTCAGGAGGCAGGGATCCATCTGGATCTCTGAGTTCAAAGCCACCCTGGACTACATGAGATTGACTCAGTCTAGGAGAAAAAACAGAGCCAGGCAGTCATGGCACACACCTTTAATCCTAGTACTGGGAAGCACACACGCCTTTAATCCTAGGAAGTGATGGCTGGGCTGAGAATTGTATATAAGACATGAGGAGACAGGAACTAAACAAAGGCTTTTCATCTGAGAAACTCCTTTTGGCTACAGACCTTTCTGCTAGAAAGCCTTTTCAGGCTGAGGAGTTGATGAGGTAAGTGGTGGTGGCTGTGGCTTGTCCCTTTGTCTCTCTGATCATTCAGTATTTACCCTAACATTCTGGCTTTGTTTTTTGTTTTTTGTTTATTTTACAAGAGCAGTTTAGAATTTGAGAAGCATGTATGTATTGCTTAGTATTACATAAAGCCCTTTAAACATGGTGACTTCTTTTGTACCCAAAGCATTGGCTAGTGCATAGCTCATGTATTGACTTAGTCCAGGAAGCATTTGTTTGTTAAGCTTTTATAATGCTCAGTTGCCCTTAAACCAAGTAATCAAATTGCCTAATCTGCTCCATGCTTGTAATTTAAACAATTCTAAAATTTAATTATATAGCGCTCTTATGAAAACTATCTGTAAAATTCAAGCAAAATCTTGGAGCACGAGACTTTAGTTTTCAGTTAAGGATGTGTTTCTTCACATTCATGCACAGTTAATTCCTGTAAATTCTAATGGGAATTTAGAACATAAACCCTTGGCACTTGGTTGAGAAGACCAGGAATCCTGCAGAGACAGCACTTTTGTATGTAGCCTGTTTATAATCCACTCTATAAATGGTTTGGTTTTCCTGCCATCTGGCACCACATAGGTGAGAGGTACTTGCTGGGGTTTCATGATGAGTCTTATTACAGTAGTGTAGAAAAACATGCATAAATTGGCATTTGATGGCTAGATGGACTGAGTGTTTAATCACAAAGATATATTCAAAATGATGTCTTATAAAATATCAACCTATAATGAGGCATCACAAGATCATTCTCAAATGTATGCATGAATACATATGCTGGGCATTTGTTGGGTTTTTTTTGAAAATTTTTGATATAGTATAGTTCCCAAAAGTAAGATCTCTGTGCTGATTGTTTTAATTTCCTTGGTGCCTAGAATAGTGCCTGCCAAATGGTAGGTAGGCACTAAGAAATGATTAGTGCTATAAAGAATCAATGTTTCCGTATTTTTAGATTAATCAAAATTAAGAATTAAATTACTTAGCTGGGGTCATGCTTGTGGAATCCTGGGAGTTTCCCTGGCACCAGGTTTCTCCCTATCCCTAAAACATGCCCCCCCCATCAAGACTTCTCTCCCCCTCTGTCTTGCCCCCAAACCACCCAATCTGATCCCTTATCTTTCCATACCCTCCCAGCCCCTGCCCTTAGTTTACCGAGATCTCTTCTATTTCCCTTTCACAGAGAAATTCATGAGTCCCTCTTTGGGTCCTCCTTGTTACCTAGCCTCTCTGGGGCTGAGGATTGTAGCCTGGTTATCCTTTATGCCTAATATCCACTTTTAAGTGAGTACATACCATGTTTGTGTTTCTAGGTCTGGGTTACCTCACTCAGGATGAATTTTTTAGTTCCATCTACTTGTCTGCCAATTTCATGATGCCATTGTTTTAAGCAGCCAAGCAATACTCTATTTTATAAACGTACCACATTTTCTTTATCCATTCTTTGGTTTAGGGGCATCTAGACTGTTTCCAGGTTCTGACTATAAGGTGCTATGAACGTAGTTGAGCAAGTATTTTTATAGTATGATTGAGCATCGTTTGGGTATATTCCCAAGATTGGTATAGCTGGGTCTTGAGGTAGATTGATGCCCAGCTTTCTGAGAAACCTCCATATCTATTTCCAAAGTGTCTCTACAAGTTTGTACTCACACCAGCAGTGGAGGAGTGTTCCCCTTACTTTACATCCTCTCCAACATAAGCTGTCATTAGTGTTTTACAGTGGTAGAGAGGGTGCCTGAACTAGCCATCCTCTGTAAAGAGATTGGCAACTATCCTAATTGTCATCAGAGAGCCTTCATCCACTAACTGATGGAAGCAGATGCAGAGATCCACAGCCAAGCACTGAGCTGAGCTTGAAGAGAGGAAGGAGGGATTGTATGAGCCCAAGGGCTCAAGGTCATGAAAGGGGAACCCACAGAGACAGCTGACCTGAGCTCATGGAAGCTCGCAGACACTGAACAGACAGCTAGGGAGCCTGCATGAGACTGACCTAGGCCCTCTGCATGTCCCTGTAATTTGAACTGGCTTTTGGGAACCTAATCCCCATGTTGCCTCACCCAACCTTGATACAGAGGAAGGAGCTTGGTTCTACCTCAACTTGATGTGCCATGCTTTGTTCAAGCCCATGGGGGTCCTCTTTCTGAATAGAGATGAGGAGGAGTGGATGGGTAGTGGGCAGAAGGGAGGTGGGGGAGAGAGAACAGGAGGAGAGGAGGGAAGAGAAATGAAAAATATAATTAATGAAAAAGAATTAAATTACTTTCTTTTCCACCCATTTCTCATAATCTTCAGCCATTTTAAAATAAAACAAACTTTTACATAAAAATAATAGCCTATTTTCACTCAGTACTTATACCAGCTATCCTGGCTAAAATCTTTTTCTTATAGTATGTCCAGATATTTCTAAAGTACATTATAGAGTGTCCTAAGTTAACAGTAGAACTATGTGGTGTCCAGATTGTTGAGAACCCAAGCTAAATGCTTAGTGAGTGAACAGACATAGGTTTGAGAGTGAGGTTTGCATTAACATGAGCTGCTTTGACATTTTTCTAAACCTTTACTTTGAGCAGTTTATAATGGGATAAAAATAAACATGTACCAACAGACATGCCTACTCATGTTCAGAGTTAAGAAGTGGGAAAATTGAACTAATATTTATTCTGGTCTGACTTTATCATTGTTATTGACACTTGTTAATTGCCTGATTTTGTGACTTGTAAATTAATTTTAAATGCACCATTTCATTGTATTCTAACATTATGGTTATCATTCTCCATTCATTACAATAAAAAACAAGTGGAGAGAGATGAGTAGTGAGTACATTAGAGTCTCTGACTTATGTTGGTTTGACTTGTCATTCATTTGTGGGAAGATCTGTGCATTCACTGGGAATCATACTTCAAAGTGTGGTCTTTCCCCAGCCATCTCTCTGGACACACTGGGAAGCACCAGAGAGACACAGCTGCATCAGTCATTGAGCGTGAGAGCAAAGAACAAACACTCAATGATGTACTGTGTTGTTATTGTTACGTCAACTGTACACACGTTTGTACTTACAATATGTTCAGATTATACTGGACTTACTAGAGTTCAGGAACCTCTGTAGTTAAGCATTGTTTTTAATGTAACATGTCTTGTTCTTTTCATAATTCCATTTTATTATGAGAAAACTCATTTTAGCTGATGCTCACAGACATTGTCAAAGACAATAGAAAATAATTCCATTGTGCTGAATTACTTATCTAAAGAAGTGGTAAGAACCAGAAACTTGATTCGAGTTTGTTCCCCCCACCCCCACTACATCTTATGTACTTCAAATATGCCATATGGACTTGATGGTCAACCAGTAATGACCCTAGATACTCAATTTGCAATTTAAACTTTTCAAACACCTAAAGTAAAAAAAAAAAAAGAATAAACAGGTAAAACCAATTTTAATAATGTATTTTATTTAAACAAGTATATCCAAAGTGTTAGCATGCCAATTTATAATTAATACAAAAGTATTAGAGATATTTTTCACTCTGTGCAGCTTTGTACCTTTCCTGGAATTCACTCCGTAGCCCAGGCTGACCTCAAACTCACAGAGATCCACCTGCTTCTGTCTCCTGAGTGCTGGGCTTAAAGGTGTGCGTCACCACCGCCCGGGTTAGCATGGCTTTTACAACATGTATAATTCATCTTAACTCATATTGCAAGGTGATGCCATCCTGTTCTTACTCCATTTTGTGTTGCTTACACAGTTCATTCCCTTCTCCCAATAATGGTCATGTCAGCCTCGGCAACACATTTGAGATTACCATGGACTCAACTATGATTCAGATGTATTAACCAAAATAATTAAAGGAAACTAAAATAACTAGAAAAGATGTAAATAAAACATGATTAGCATGCTATATCTAAAATGATTATTATAAGCTTCCAGGAAAGAAAATCTCAAGGTTACTATGACCTCATCTAACTTTGATGTACATCATGGCCTTTGTGAGCTTTGCCTTTAAAAAGTCCATACCTCTGATCTTGGCCACCACGAGACTTTTTAGAGTCATGAACCCACTCTTAAAAACTGTTCATTGGCTTCATCAGCATGGTTGTTGGTAACCATCTAACATGGATCATTTCAATATTCCCAATGTTCAAGACAGCTCTACACCATCAAGTGTACATATGAGAATAATGAGGCTTCTAGAAACAAATTTCTATTGTCTTAGAGTTAATTAGGTGCATCAAAGTCAAGCAGGTGAACAGAGTTAAAGAAAAAAAAAAATCAGTTGCCAAGCCCTGAGCCATAGGTGAGGTTCTAGCTAGCTTGCTGGCTCTGAGACCTTCTTCTTATACTACTCTCTCAGCAGCTGATTATCTATAGACCTTAGTAGCCACAACTCAGTCTGATGTAGTGTACTTTCTGCACCAAGAATCCCACATTGGCTGCTTTTCAAAAGTAAATAAACACCATTACTTATTTACTTTTGAAAAGTTGGATTAAATATAAGTAAAAATAATAATAATCAAATTTCATGGGATATAGGAGCCTAGAAACTTCCCCTATTCACAGATTCTCTTTTTAAATATATATGGGCTTTGGAAAATTCATTAACATGATGGCTTCAGGTTGGGAAAAAGCTTCAGGAAGTGCTGTTTAAAGACTTTTTTTTTGGTTCTTCGAGACAAAGTTTCTCTGTGTAGCTTTGGTGCCTTTCCTGGAACTCACTCTGTAGACCAGGCTGGCCTCGAACTCACAGAGATCCGCCTGTCTCTGCCTCCTGAGTCTGGGATTAAAGGTGTGCACCACCACCTTCTGACTTAGAGACAATTTTTGATTTCCTTTCTCAGACTCTGAACTCTTAAAGATTTCTGTTACCTTCTGGAAAACCTGAAGCCTGAACTGACTTTTGAATTGTTAAGCCAAATTCATTTCAAACCTTCAGGCTGCCAGAGCCAGATTCTACTAAAGATGCACATAAGCAAAAGCCTAAACTAGTAATTCTCTCTAGTACTATTTTCATAATTATATTTCTTTAGTTTACAGGGCTTTAATTTTGAAGGATGAAGGACCTGACAGGCTTCACTGTCATGGTTTTGAATTTTTTTAGGTGGCTGCACATTTTTTTTTATTTACACTTATTATACTTAGAAATCCAATTTAAAAAAAAAAAAAGGTGGGAGTAGAGAAGCTGCTTGTGAAATAAGACTGGAGCTAGGGGCTGACACTACTCTCTGCTCATCTTCTTTTGTTTAACCTGGCAGCTCACAGGCAACCTAGAGAGCCTGGGTGTAGACTGACACAGTTTCAATGCACTGACTTAGGGCTCACCATTTTCCCCATTGCTAGATCAAAGCCAGAGACTTTTATAACTTTAAAATGTTTGAACTTATGAACAAATGTCCAGGCATGAACTCTACTACAGTGATAGAACAAGGAACAATGGAAAGAACTATAGAGAGAAAGGATCAATGTAGGTCAGACTCATAGCTTGGATATGGGATTAGAATAAGTTCAAGATTGGTTAGCTAGGAGATTGATAATCACACACACCCACATGAGGAAATCAGAAAAGACATTGGGTGTTGACACATGAGTTTAATTTTAGCAACTGAGCATGAATTAACAATCACCCAATCACATGAGATAATCTATAAATAGCAGCAAGTATAAAACTTGAACTTAGAAAGCCAGGGTTGGCTCTGTGTTGTCTGCTCATAGTGGACCCTTAGGAAGAGAGGTGATAATGAGAAATTCTACACGGGCGACAGTGTAAGAAGAGGAGATTGGGGTGCTTGTGCATACTCATCCTTCAGCAGACCACATAACTCAGATCTTTACTTCCTTTATATGTCTGCTTATGTATCTCCTAGTCAGATGCCCTCCCTGAGCACTCTCTGTAAAACACTATCACCACTCAACAATCCCTTTCTGTTTAGTTATGTTAATTTATTAGCAACACTATCACCAACCAATATGTGTTTAGCTGTTTATTTAATATCAGCCTTGCCCAAGTGTGTGTTTATCTGGCACTGTACAGTTTCTTAGTAAATATTAATTATATAAATGAATAAGAGAATGCTGCTCTAACAAAGACAAAAAGAACATAATGCTCCAAGAAGGTAATCAACAGAGAAAACTATATGAGAAAGCCCATAAAGAAATTAATTAGATAAAGTCCATCTGAATGACTTTTAGGTTACTTGTTCCTTGTAGTAGAAAAATGAAGAAACTGATTTTATTCACTTTTTTGTAACCACTTGCTTATCAGTACTTCAGAAGTGCTCATGTACTTTTTGTGGCATAAATGTACCATGTAGCTATTGGCTGTCATTGTCAACCTCCATGCAGTAAGTACCTGGAAAGCTTGGTTTTTGATGTGTTTAAAATCATGGTATCTCTCTTTTTTTCTTTTCTTTGAACCCAGGGCCAAGTGCTCTACCACTGAGCTAAATCCCCAACCCCTAAAATCATGGTATCTCTACCATTAGTTCTTTAACACAGCTAAATTAATGAAGAGCAGAACGCATGAACAGTGGAAAAGAGAATTGAGCAGCAAGTGAATTAACATTGAGTGATTCTAGACCAGATAAAGGAAAAAAAATTGAAAAAAGAAAAGAAGAGAAAAGAAAAGAAAATGGCTCAGCTGGATAGTAGAAGTGGCACGGATTTCCTTTTCTTTCTCTAGGCTGAATCCTGTTAGAAAGATTCCTGGGGTGTGGCTTTGACTCTTTCTCTACTGCTTACTAGCTTTGTGATATTAGGAAAATTAGATCCTCTTTTGTAGTTTTTGATAGGTATTAGGGAGGTAAAGTAGTAGTGATAAGTTTATGCTGAAATTACAACAGACAATTTTATTT